>NW_017259336.1:3094452-3112170 GCF_001594045.1 Atta colombica | reverse complement strand
TTGTTAATATAATATTATTGTTTTCTTATCATATTTTAGTAAGAATAATATTTCGTAATAATAATAACTAATTTATTGATTGATTTATTTATTTATTTTTTTGTATATATAATATTAGACTTTTGTACATACGATATAATGATCGTAATCTCTAAATCTTACATAATTATACGACATAAATCTAACCACATATATATTTTTCTGTTCTAGGTGAGTCCACTTGGCTATTTTTGCTACATAATACAATTCCAGATAAGTTTTTCAAAATGGGGTAAGACAAGACTTGACTGTTTTCAAACTTAAACTTTGCTATGGCATGCATGCCACATTCTTTGGACGCAAGTAATCTTGTTATTTTTTAAACATATCTTCTTTTTATATTCTTAATATAAAATAAAATCTTTCTATCGCAAACATACACACACTTTAACAAATTTTATTATACATAGCATTAGAATCCCTAATTTTTTTTTTAAGACTTGTGATAGTTTGGTTATTAGATATAGAAATGTCATTTCGATAAAACGTGTACCATAGACACGAACCATTTAAGGGTATCCTAATTGCGTCGAATGAGATCTGGGATGCGATCAACTGGGCACAGTGTACCTTCGAGAGACACGAGGGTCGCCCGTTAGAAAATTGTGTATCGTCCGATGCGGGACGCGTGTCGCCGCGGCGCGTCGTAGCGCACGAAGAGAGAGATGCAATCGGCCATGTAAAACAGGGCTGCTGCCAACGTCCACCCTTTCCTCCCTTTCCTTTACTATTCTTTCTCTCTTTCTCTTTCTCTCTCTTGACCAGTGTAGCATTGTGCAGTGTTGTACAGCGCACTAGTGTAGTCACGAACGGTCACGAAGGTGCGAGGGAGTAGACGGGGACGGCCTCCCGTCGTTCTTCTCTTCTTGTATTCCCTCTGAGCGATTAATCCTCCGGTCAGTACCGCGATTCTGATTTGATCTCGTGGCGCCTTTCGATACCTCGCTTCGTATTTATTAATCGGAGCGATAATTTGAGTATATTTTAAGATATGCGACCCACACACACACACACACACACACACACACACACACACACACACACACACACACACACACACACACACACACACACAAAACACACAACACACAGGAAAACTTGATTTACTGCTCGATTTTCAACTAACAGGTAGCATGCGACCAAATGAGATTTATTACCTCGCTGTATGTGAAAAAGCAGGTTTTTAAGTCATAGTTGATAATGTACGGGAAACGCGTATAGCGTAGCTCGTTCTATTAGTTTAATTTTGAAAAACTGAAATATGATTATATTAATATAACTTCACAAAAAAAAACAAGCATAAATAAATAAAATACAAGTACTTATTATTAATCAGTAACAGTTAAAATTTAAACATAAATGTGCAAAGGACATTGAGTTAGACAATAATAGTTGATAAAAGCGTTATTTGGAATCATTTATTTATAAAAAATAAAACTTGACAGAAAATACATAGATGACTATTATCATCATTTTATCATAAGATTATCACAATGGATTTTCAGGGAGTTGTATATTGCAAAATGGATAGAAAATATTTTCAATAAATTTGCCCGATATCGAGAAAGTAATCAAAGTTAAAGATTCAAGAGTTATTCATTTAAATTTAATTCCGTAACGATAAGATGCGAATAATTGCGTAAATGCGACAATCATGACAATTATGAGACACTCAACGCGCATTTCACACCCTCTTCATCGCAATAGTTGGCGGTAGTCTCGGAAGAAGGACTTTCGGGACAGACTTTGGCCACTCCATTCGCCGACCTCGAAGTACCTTGGCTGCTTCCATCATGTACGCGCTGGACTCGTTCCTGAGTGGCTTCGCGATTGGCGTACTTAAGTAGGACACGGTCGAAGCGTTAATGAATCTCTCTCGGGACTTGTCTGCGACGCAGGATCAATATCCTTTAGCGGACTCCTTCTCCGTAGAACGATGTCAATTTACAATACGTTTAATCACGTTTTTCCTTGCAAATTATGTTTTTCGCTCTTTCCAGCGTTTTTAAAATATTAAAATGATTTAATAAGAGCAAATACGAGTTGAATGTTCCTTACTGCACAATACTTGCTTTTCGCATTAATTCGTACATATTAATCATCGTAAGAGGTAATATTCTGGCTAAGAAAATCGCTTATGATTTTGCTTTTGAATAATGGAAAAGAAGACTTAACGGAAACGCGATATTTGAAAAAATATTTGAAATATTTCTATTTCATAAATGAATGACTTATTTTTATCTGAGAATTTTTTCAAATGTCGACGATAAGATATCGGGCGAAGTAGCGCATTGGAAACTGATTCCCAGTTGTCAAGCTATCACCGAGCATTATATCATCCATTATATTATATCCGATCCCGTTATGACACAGAATTATGATTCACGAGCAAAACATTTCGCCGACCGAAGGCACTTTTTCTTCGGCTTCCTCGACATTCTTGAAACGCGAGAGAAAATAAGGCGTCGCGGCTTTTTTTGTACGTGTTTACGAGGGAGATTTCTCTCTTTCACAAAGAGATGATTTGTGGCGCCGGCTTTTTCACCATTCCCAACAGGTTGCATGGCATGCCCGAAAATCAATGATCGTGATGGATCCCTCGTCCGCGATTCTGATATAACCAGTATTGGAAAGGATCGCTGATTGATACGGAAATTTATCATTGTAGCTAATATCAGCATACTGTATGTCGACATTCAATATCTTATTAGCGAAAATAGTTGCATGTTATTTCTTTTTCTTATATGTATTTTGTTGTATCTTTAAAGAAATGTACCTTTACAAAGTATATCTTACTCTATACTTTATGGTAAATCGTAAAAGTTATACATATATCGTATAATTGGAGAAAATAATTTGAAAATTATGCTATAATTTTTATCAAATACATGTTTAATGTGTTTGTTACAATTAAGAAATTAATAAGGTTCGTTAGTTCAAAGATTTATATCAGTTACATCTTTTTTTTTCAAAAAACGTTATAATTATATTACATTATATAACAAAAAACAACCTTTAGCATTTTCAATGTAATATTCATATAAATGTACCAAACAACATATACATTCTTATAATTTATCACTTAAATTTATATTTAAAAATCTAAAAGCATTATTTACAAGATTGTGAAAATTGTCGAAAACAAATCATAATTTCGTGTCCAAATGACGAATAGTAAAGGATTATTTCAACCGTTTTTGTTCCGAATGTTTTGTTTCGCTTGAAAAGTACGGCGTTTATTCGCTTTTTTTCATCGCACGCGTTTTATCCTTCGGTCGTAAATATGTACCTACCCTGTGTTATGAGAACATCGCAGTCTCGCACTGAACGTATTGCAAGAAAGAAAGAAAAAGAGCGAGAACGAAACCGAATCGTCCCTGTTTCTCTATATTACATTCGGTTCCCGCTCCTACCTCACCTTACCCTCATCGGCCTGATTTTACAATCGGTACCCGGTGCAGACCGATACTGCATTTTATTCCTCGAGGGTGGGTCGCCTCGAGGGGCGCCCAGACGATTTTATTGGATGTGACATTCCCACCCTGCGAGACCCTCGATCTTTCGCCTCATCCCTTTCGTTCGGACAGAAAAGGGCTTCAAATGGCTGCAATATCCGCTTGTATTGACTCCTGGAATTGGGAAGACCTTGTGTCCACGGAGTTATCTCATCTTCAGCGCTTTGCTAATTTTTTCGCTCGCACGTGGAATAAATTTATGTGTCAATTAGCATATTGTTTCACGAATTATTCATGATTAGGATAACTCCGGTATAAATATACGCCGCACTTATCAAAAGTTCAATTTATCAAATATTATGTTTAGGTTAAATAAAATCTTTATACTGTTTATTACTAAGAAAAATATTAGGAATTTGAAATATTTATTTTTCATAAAAAAAATTTTTTTTAAACTCTTGCATTTTTGCCTTATATTTCCTAAACCGGTGGAATATACAAGACATAAAACTCAACAAAGAATATGATAGCTAGACCTAATCACTTTATGTAGGTTGTGATATACGATTGCACTACTTACTACATTGACAAATGACAGTTCGATCAACTGACAGTTTTATTAATATCAATAGTAAAAGCACAGCTGAAATAATAATACAACAATGTCAAAATAATATCAAAATGTCACGTCATAAAAGCATATGACAAAGTGGTTATGTGCAAATTGTTACTTCTTTTATTTTTTCTGACTTTTGCGGCGTAAATAATGGAGTTATCCTATATAAGGCAGCATATTTACTGCTTGTTGAAAATTACTATGCATAAAATAGATTCGCAAGGAATATGTATGCTAAAAAAGATATTCTGATTAAACCAACAAAAGAACTCAACAAAAATGATATGAACAAAATTTCTGATTGTGATAATCATGGACTATCAAAACATCTTTTGTTGGACCCTTTTGTTGACTTAATCAGAACATTTTTTTCATTGTAAAAATATATACATTGTATATATTTCTCAGCAAGAAAATGGCGAGAAATTGAATATAAAAATGTAAAGCTGCATCTGTGAGATTTTAACATGTAAAACTTAAGCTTAAGCCTTAAGCCACAAAACATTGACCAATCACAGTTGAATGTTAAGGGAATAATCGACTGATCAATTTCTTACGGTTTAAGGCTTAAGCTTAAATTTTACGTTTTAAAATCTTATTGTAAATACAGCTTAAAATATTTTCGCTTTACTAGTAATTCTAATCATAATCGGTCAATGTATGATTGCTTATAATTTACAATTAGATCTTAATCTCTTTTTATAAAGGAACATTAACTTCAAGTGGTTCAAAGAGATTATAAGTGTATGTGGCTGATTATTTAACAAATAGCCTGGCGTCCCTATGTTAGATATTTATCCTTGTTTATGTTGTTAGCGATCTAACGCTTGTTTGTTAAGGTACAGATGGTCAAGTGCATACCGCTTCAAAGTGTCATTCTGTCGGAAGGATTCCTAAGGGCGTCGTCTGGTGGGACGACCCGACACAGACTCGACTCGATCCGACGAAAGAGATTACGACCCTCTCTCACCCCTTGTTTGCCCTCCCTCGCGAGCCACGAGAGCCGAAATAACGTCTTCCGCGCGGCTACGGAGCTGTTAACGTCGCACTAAATCTTGTCGAGGGCGCAGAAGGGGAATTATGTTTTCGTTTGGGCACTTCGCCCGATGGATTGTAAATCGGAGTGGAGAAGCTTTCTTATGGAGTTCCTGGGGATCCCTTTTCTCTCTTGCAATCCGCTTCCTGTCGCTGCAGTTTATGCGCTCACTACCCGATTATTTCTCGGACACTCGTTTATATGCATTATGGATTGAGTGAAAAACATTCAATAAGAGTGAATAAGATTTGGGTCATTAAAAAAATTTTTGAATTTTGTTTTGTTTCCATTTTTTCTCGCAAAGCATTTTTCTTGAGAAATATTAATTAAGTATCTTAACAATTATTATACATTTTTCCTTTGCTGCGATGATATCTTTATTTAATTTGATTGCAAAAAGAATAACAAAAACTAATAAGATGTAGTCGTCTTTCATTCATTTAAAGATCTTGTCTCAATGCTTGAGTAGTCGCATACAAGCATGTTAGCTTTTTTGTCTTTAGAATGTTTTCAATGTAAGTGCCTTAAGATAATTCATTTCTTCCGCTGAAAATGCTGTTTATTTCAAGCGTGTCTTCGTTTTAAAGAACATCGCATAGCAGGTATGAAACACGCTCGCTTTGTTTGGCTCACTGCCAAAAATCTAATGTCTCTCAAAACGGCCGCGATATATTACATTGGAGATGCATTCACGTTTTTGCAGGAATAATTGGGTGGGTTTTAAGTCGCCGCCTTTTTCGACTATAAATCACTCAGTTTTTCAACGCCACCTCGCCAATTTTCCGCCTTGGCGTTTTATCATTCCTCGGGTCTACGCCTTCGTTCTCTCCTTCGGGAAGATCTCCGCGAATTTCTTTGTATTTCTTCACGCCCTAATTTACATTTGTACAATCCTTGATAGGATATTTTGCATTCAATGATGGACAATCATCAGCGAAAAAAACTGCCGTGAGCGGCGAGCTCTCAAATGTGACATTACCTATGTTAATAGGCCCCGTAGATCACGATGGTGGACAGCGCAATAACCCAGATTCAAACGTCGATGATTTAGGACACTATGCAAATGATACCTGGTGTGACAGGATGCAATGAAACTGTCGGGGTTTATCATCTTTCATCCTATGTCTCCCTTCCAACATCTTATCTGTTCGAATGTTAATCCGAAATTTATATCGAGAGAAAGTAGATAATATCATAATCGCAATACGCGATTTATTCCGAAACACAACTTTAACATATTTCTTTATTTTGTGTGTGTGTGCGCGCGCGCGCGCGCGCGCGCGTGTGTGTGTGTGTATGTGTGTATGTGTGTGTGCATATATACATATGTATATATATATATATTCAGTATGTTCCAGAAATTGTAGTACAAGAGGATAGATTCTACATGAAAAAATTAGTTGAAAACGTATAAAATATTTTTTTATGAAGTTTTCAGAAATATCAATTTAAATATTCGTCGAGTATACTATATTTCGACTTAACAATTCTTTGCTATTTGCAGATTACTATTTCGGCATTTCTGCCCATATTTGCGTTTGTTGAATACTCAAAACATACTTAATAAAACAAGATATTTATGCGATGAACTTTATTACTTTATAAATTGTTGAAAATATCTGAAAACAATAACTTTTCATATAAAAAAATTTTATTTTATATTATTTTTTTATGTAGAATTATTTCGGTTAGGAAACCAATTTCCGAAACATCCTGTATATATTTATCTATAATATAAAACTCACATAATCGATACATCAACATTAAAACATATTTTTTAATTTAACTTAATAGATTAACATTAAAGATGATTGCAACGCACGAAGGTGCGTCTGAGTGACGAACAATGATTTACAAGTCTCTTAAAGAGAGAAGCCATTTCTCGCAAAGCCAAAAGAGCGTTTATCTGTCATTGTAAGACGATAAATCAAAACAAGTCGTGTCGTTGCGACTGACACTTCTTGCGCTCACGAGAACGTGTGCGAATGACACGAAGATGGAATTAGCGTAACACATACTCACACTCAAAAGCTCGCGGAATCCTGGGGTGGAGGAGCTCGTGCTGAAGGCGGGGGATGTCTTTTTGACTGACTTGCGAGCGAGGCGCAACTGGCAAAAATACGAATAAGAACGAACGCGACCCCGGCAGCCATCGTTTAAAGTATCGCCAGCAATTTATCATTGGCCACATTAATGGCACCGGAATTCCGTGTATTCCATTTGTATCTGTCCCCCACTGGACGACCCCCGAGCTGGAACTCTAACCTCGTGCCAAAAGAAACGGACCTGCTCGATCACCTCCTTTCCGTACCACCTCTCCACCCCGTCACCTTCCTAACGGCGGTAAAAGCCGCGTTATTAATTCAGGAAACGACGCCCGGCACTATTTCCACGGAAAGATGTCTCTCGAGCTTGCTGTAGACATAGTCTCGAGAAAAAATCTCTTTCTGGTAAATCGTGACCTTTATGAAATCTTACAAATTTAAAAAGATTGCTATTTACTTGATACTTATTTATGCTACCGATTATATTTAAAACTTTAGATAAATATTTAATAAAGATAACATAACCGATATTTGAGATAATTTGACATGATAGAAGTCAGTACAAATGTTTTATAATAAAACTATTACAGTTTTTAATTTTTTTTTTAATTTCTTATTTGTTAAAAGATAAAGTATTATAATTCGAGAACATTTAATTTTTAGTATTTATTATTAAATAATTTATATTTTACGTCTGTTTTGTCAAGCAAAGTAAAAGGACATTGCCTTTCCAAATTTTCCTCTTAAAAGGAAGATAATTACACAATTTTACTCACCGGACTGACTTAATTTTGGGAACATCTCTCTCTCTCTCTCTCTCTCTCTCTCTCTCTCTCTCTCTAGAAATATACTTCATGTGCAGTTGGGGAACGGCAGCATGGTCGGCTAGATTTCCCTCTGTGCATTTTCCAACGAAGGGGGCCGAAGGGCAAAGCCTGACTAGCTTTTCTTTCGAGTGTGCGAGGAACGAACCTGCGGCTATATCCTGATTTCGCTCGAGGTGGAATCAGGCAGCCCGCGGACCATCTGTCCATTTCCTCAGAGAATGCTACCGTTCGCCTCAGGGAGTCTCGGCTGGCGCTCGAAATCGAAGCACAGGATCAACCTTCGCCGAAGTGAACAGAAGAGAGAACGCAAGAGAGAGAAAGAGAAATTTGGTGATGATCTTCCCTCTTCTCGTTTCGCTTCGAGTTTCGCTCCGCTCTCTTTCTCATCCCGCTGTTTTTCTCATTTTTGTATGGATCGCCCTGGCGGTTTTGTTCCCGCTACGTATTTTCCACCCGCTTTTTATTTGGTATCAGATAAAAACGAAGTTCGATCGAGAGAGACGCGATTCTAGGTATATTAACCCGTTTACATCGACTGAACAAATAGATTATAGGTCATCCACGGTACTTCCGATTTTCGTTTGGTAAACAGCCCATATTGTCAATGGTATCTTATGAGATACTAAAGTATAGCCATGTGCAAATAAAATATAAAATTGTATTACGATGTACAAGTATATTTTTTTCCAAATATATAATGTATTTGTTTCTGTTCAATGACTCCTTCATGAAATAGTTTCAACATTTTTTATAACATATAACATTGGAATATATCCAACATATATTTCATCGAAACAAGAAAATCCTTTAATTAATTAATTAATCAGTCAACCGCTAAAAGTCACAATTTTCTCCCTCGTCCTTCTTGAGAAATGGCTAAAGAATCTTTGCTCTAAATACATTTTCTGTCGTTCAAACGTCGTGAAAATAGCTCGATATGATTTGCATTATTAAAAGTGATATCAATTAAATTACATATTAATACTATTCAATTCTGAACAAAGGCTAAACTTTAATAGTGTTGGAACATTCAGAAATATGTATTAAATTTTAATAAATATTTGTTTGAATAATACTAATATTAATACTCACTTACGATAAATAAAAATTTACTAAACAAAAAAAATAAAGTTAAATCGAATTAACTTGTATTAAATAAATATATGATTTATAATATTTGATGATAAATATATTTAGTGAATGTTCAGCTGGTACTATTTAAACAAAAGTTTATTAAAATTTAATATATTTTTTCTCAGTGTAGTGTGAAAGCAAAAGCCAAACAATATCAAATTTAGTATCAACCAATTTCGAAAAGTTTTACCTGACAACTGCAATAACGCGACGCGCAGTGACGCATAATATTTGCATTACATTTAATGAAACGTTAAACTCTTGAGCAAAATACGCGTGAAATAAAAAATATAGATACGAAGCGAATTTGTAGAAGCCGAGCGGGAGAATAACGGGGGATGGTTTGAGAGAGTCAGTTTGTTTAATCCGACAAGTGTCGGTAAATATGGACGACAAATAAAAGACTCCGGAGCGAAAATTTTACGGCACACACACACACACACATACACACACACACACGCACGCACGCACGCACACACACACACACACACACACACACACACACACACACACGCGCGCGCGCACACAGGAGATGCAACCGAAATTATACAACAATAGAGTGCTTGTTGGAAGCCTGACGCCAACGCGGATGGAAATTCAGCTTTAATATTTCTTTTGTGCTCGGTTAGACATCTCCCACCTTTCCCTCGGGACCGAGCGAGTGGGCGCCCAACCCAATTATGTAAATTCGCGATTACATAATTAAACAGTTACCACGACGATGGAGAAGGAGGAGGTGAGAGAAGCACGAAATTCATTCCTCAACCCTTCCCTCTCTCTCATACTAGATTTTCTTTTCGCCGTGGATATTTTGATAAATCTGGCGTCGTGCCGATCAGGTTTCTTAGTCCGTTGAGAAGAAAGGAAAGAAATATGTCAATCTCTGAATAGTTTTGTTACCTATCAATCACGTTTCACGCTGAATGTCCTCTAAACATCATATTAATAAATGAAAAAAATCTGCATATTTTTCAGAACATGAATATTTTTTCTTGCTTGACAAATTGACAGGGGTATCAAAAAAGGACGTCAATCTCGTCATCGAGAAAAATAGATCACCAGGGTTGATGATCTAAGCGTGAATGACCTATTCTTGCTCTTTTTCTTCCTGTATTGTACCTTTTGTCTCACACCTTGTGCAAATTATTACGGATAATTGCGCAAATGTTTTCCGCGTTATATGAAGCAAGTAACCGCGTTAAGCGATAACCACAAATATAGAATGAAATAATAGAACCATCAATTTAGAATTTACAAACATCTAAATAATAAAAAGATATATACTAATTATATATTGAAGTTAAAAACATTTTGTATATATAAATTAGCCAGCGATTTTCTCGTAGTATTATTATCATTATTTTTATATTTGCCCTTTACGGACGAACGTTATCGTAAGCGGTGTTGAATTCGCACAATATCCATATCGCTACCACGATATGGAAAGGAAGAGAAGGAGATACGGTTTGGAAGAGATACACATGCACGTGTAAATGCATCATAATTTTCTCGTGAAAGACGACGCAACGATCGCTATACGCTCGTCTTCGCGATCGTAAAAAAATACGACAGTCGCTCGTTTTTTTATCTTTATCTATCTTTGATTTAAATTCGGATAATAGGTTATCTAAGCCTCGCAATCCGGCTTTATTGCTTTTTAATCCCTACGCGGTTCTTATTTATTTTCCGCGTTCCCTCCTGCATATGCTTTTTTATCGACTCGTAATTTACACATTATCGCTGTCAGGAAAGGCCTCGAACTGGACTGCCGACTTGTATTTGCGCACCTCTCAACTGATTGCTACGGACATTCCTCAAACAGATATTTTAATCTCCGCCACTACCGCTATTTGGACATTTCCTGGGATTTGGGGGACGCCTTTAGTAATTATGTGTACGAATTGCCATCTTGTATCAATCCGTTCGGATTAGGGATAATCATTTTATTTTGTCCGGAATTGAGCCATGTCGAGGGCCGAAAAGTAGGTCCATTAAGTGGTATCTTGTCATTTGAGTCAGTGTAATCCCCAAATATATCTTCAATATATCCTAACTGTAACATTATTAAAAACAGTTATTTCGATAAAATTGTCAAAAATAATATTTTTTTTGTATATCATCTTAATTATATCTTAACAAAAGTTTTTAATTTTTTAAAATTATAATATAACATTATACGCTAATTTACTGTATCTTATTAGTTTAAACATTTGTTAATTGAGGCATTGAGGCTTGTAGTTCAGGTTTGAAAATAATGATTTTTTTTCACTAAGGTTACAATTTTCTATGATATTTAATCGTATTAAAATAATATCATATTATTAATCCTTTACGGAATACGATGATTTTTCGGTCTTTTACTATACACGATGGATCATACCTGGATTAATTTTCATCACTTTTATAATATACAAGGATTAAGTGATTTTTCATATATTTTAACATCTTTAAAAAGTATTTGTACGAATGTAAAAAAGAAAGAAACTGTAAGACCATTATTTAATCAGGCTTCTAGTATTTCAAAGACAAGAAAATATGCAAGACACAATTAACTCATTGTGTGTGTTAAGGATTAAATAAAAAATTTGTCTTTTTCTTTTTTCTTCGCGTCAATACAAAACGTTAATTTTGGATACAAATTAAAAGAACTTTAATTTGGTATCTATCGTCTCTCGAAAATATGATATTTCAGGAAAGAGTTAATGATAAAATTTTTGTAGTCTCATATTAAAAAGTGTTTCTTTCTTTTGCAATCGCGTATGGGGTATCGATTGGTATCCTGACTGAACGTTGATCCTTGTCTAAGTAAAGGCGCGATCGTCGAGGATGAACGCCGCTCGACTCACCTGCCGAGTATGCGTACCTGTGCGTTCCTTTTGCTACCTAGGTGGTCCGCGTACACTGGAGATCATTTTTTAAAAGAGTTTTCAGTTCAACGTGCACGCGGCGCGAGCTTTATTCTTCATTATGTCCGGTTATCCATCTTCGAGCTTGCTGGTCGTTTTTTCGGTCGGTGCGGGCGAGAGGAAGAGAGAGAGAGATAGAAAGAGTAAAAGAGAGAAAGAAAGGGAAAAAAGAAGAAAGAGCCGGCTTTCGTTAGAATACTGTCTAAATCGACCACGCGTTTTCCCACAGAGGCGATTTTATTGCTTTCGCGATGAAGGTACTAAAAAGCGACGGTAATAACGTCATAGAATATTCGGCATTTACTTATCAGTTAACGCGGTTTGGTTTATAAGAAACTTATATATTACTTGCGGAGCTTAACGTAGAAATACGATACGAGAAGAAACTACATTGCGATTAGCAACAGTGATTTTCCTTGAATTACGTGAGTTCTGTGGAGTAACTGCCAACTACTCTTTTTTCTTCTTTCAAACCATTCCTTCTTCTCTCATGCAACATGCATTAAAACAGATTACTTCAAGGATTTTTTATACAATCGTATGCTTTCTTTTCTGACTTCTTTCATGATATATTCTTTATGCGAATGAAACTCTAGTGTTTTAAATGCAGAAATATTTTACATATTTTCCTCTTATGTTCACAAGCAATGTTACGTACCGCACGTATTCTTAAATCCTTTACAAACAGTTTTCTCAACGAACAATATATACCCTAATAAAATATTCTAGTAAACCTTGATTTTATTATCTGCTTAGACTTTTACCTCATCACTCATTTACCTATTTTTATCTAGAACAGTTTCCCAAATTTTCAATCCACAATTCATTACTAGTCCTATACAAACAAATGTTTACAATGTTTATATCATATATCAAGCCTTCTTTTCTTTTTTTTTTAAATGGTGTTTATATTGAGATTTTAAAGGGTAAAACTTAAGCTTTAAGTCTTAAATCATACAAAGAAATTGACCAATTATAATCGATTATTCTTCTCATATTTAATGTGATTGGCATCCATGATTGATTAATTTCTTACAGCTTAAGACTTAAAGCTTAAATTTAATCTTAAAATTTCATTGTACAAGGCCTCTATTTTGTAACTCTTAACGATAGTTTTTACCATTTTTACAAAACATGTGCACTTGTTGAAAATGATTTTTTTTATAATGTTCAGTCGGTAATCTGGTCAACTTATATTTGCACCATCTGTTCTTTTTAGTAACTAATGCATACTTTCTTTTTGAGTTGATATGCTTGCGCTCTCTCTCTCTCTCTCTCTCTCTCTCTTCCTGTAATACACACACACACACACACACACACACACACACACATATAGAGTATAGTCATAAAAAAGTTGTAGTTCAATAGTTACATTATATAAATATACAGTTCTACATTTAATCAATCATCAAATTGTGTTATTGATGTAGTCATATTTTTCTTAAGCGCATGAATTATTTCAGCAACAATAATGTAATGATATAATGTAATGATATTGACACGTTATTACAGAATAAGAATCTTTTATTTATTTATATTTTTCGAAAGCATCTCGTTATTGATCTTTATTTAACTAACTAAAATTCCTTTTCTTTCGATTGAAGAAAAGGAATCCTCTCAATCTGAAATAGTTAGTTTAAAGCCGTCTCTTGTAGCACACAACACTTTTATCTTGCTCTGAATAAAGTTAAATAAAAGGACAGTTGTCTATTTTCTTTTCATTAAAATATTACGTTGCATTTCGTGCGTAACAACACTTTATGTAAAAATGTGTAGGCACATTCTATTGTAATGTTAGATAAAAATATATTCTATACTTTTTCCTTAATTACTTTTTAAATATTTATTTTTTAATAAACCAATGTTAGACTTCATATCAAGAATTAATTCATGGCAAATACAAAATTGATACACAAATTGTACTTGTAAGCCTCGATACGTGACGTGTGTTTCGACGTCGCGGCGCTGAGCCGATTAGTTTAAAAAGGATTTTTTTTTAAAGACGAGTCGCGAAGCACGAACGCCCGGGGACAGACGAAATTGCAGATAATTTGTAATTGTGGCATAGCGAGAAAGGGAAGAGATGAGGGAGTACAAGAGGATGGAGATAGAGTCAAAGAGCGAACGAGAATGTACGAAGGAGAAAAAAAATGAAACAAAGGAAAAATGCGAGCGAGACAGTTGTTTTCCGACGTAAACGAAATTACAAGGAAGCTAACCCGCGCAATGCGGACTCAATGGTCGTCGAAAACGTTCCCCGCTTTCATAGTCGCGATCTCGTTCTACTCATCCCTTTTTCTTCCTGTCTCTGTTTCTACGCCGCTTTCTCTGGCTTTTATAACACCATAATTTCGCGTATTAGATCGTCCACGATTCGCAGCTATGCATCTCATTGCGAGACATTATGCATAAATTATGAAACGATTTGTACTCCGACGCAGCTTTGAAAATAGCAGGAAACAGCATGAAACAAATAATCCCGATTAAGTAAAGAATTGAAATTAAAAACGTTAATTTTGTAGAGGAATATCAGTCATTATCTTTAAGGAATATTGTAAATCAATAAATAGAGCAATACAAATAAACGAAAAGAGCCTTATTTAGTCAAATCGATAGGAACGGAATTCTCGATAATAGTTTAAGTATATTAGTATCATTATTTAGGCTGTTTCGGTTTTGATGCTCATGCGCTATAAGCTTCATTTTATGTAATGAGTAAGCTTCCTTCCGCAAGTAATAAGTGATAAAGATAGAAGATAACATATAAGCGTCGAAACTGAATGCAGCTAATAGTTATACTACATTGAAAGAAAAGATTGATTGCTGCAACAAATTAAATGGTTAAATAAAAAATTGGTTGCTGCAGAGCCAATTAAAAATTAAATATGACATAGTCATATTTAATTTTTAATTGGCTGCAGCAACCAATTTTTTATTGCGTTAGCTAATCAAAATCCTACACTGACATTGTGGATAAGCTAATACAACCAACAATTGGCTGCAAAAATTGTTGCAATCAATTAAAGTTATGCCATATTTTACCATCTAATTCGCAGCAGCCAATCTTTTCTTTCAGTGTAATATATGCATCTATTACAGAGAATTACAATATCATGTAGATATAGAACACTCAAACGCGCTGCAGTAAACAATGTAATATTACAGAGCAATTTTTTTTGATTATTTATGTTAGTATATTTTTTTGTATAATGCAACGATAAACCCTGTGTAAATCGATGAACGTTACACACCTTTGCCTCTTCCTCTTGAATCGGTTTTTCTTCTTGAAAATCAATATTGACTTTACCTATCAAAAACTAGATTAGTAACAGAAATTTATACATTTCTGTTTAACTTTTTGAAGTTTTGTATTTTTTTGAGATTGGATTGCATGCGCGCAACATCTTGTGTACGTGTATATGTGCGGCAGAAATGATTCTAGAAATAAATGTAAAAGCAAAAAGAAGGTAAAACGTACGCGATACTACTTTGAAGTCGCCGAAGAGCCCAGTAGAGATATCACCATGCCGTTCGACTAAGCGCTTCCAAGAGCCAAACCCCTCGAGTGTCCGGCAAAGAAATTCCGCTCGTATTTTCGTGCAAAAACCCGCGTGACGTACTTGTACGATATGAAAGTTTGTGCGTAGCAGACTTGAAAGAGAGAGAGAGAGAGAGAGAGAGAGAGAGAGAGAGAGAGAGAGAGAGAGAGAGAGAAAGAGAAAGAGAGCAAAGAAAAGAAAAAAGAGGGCATAAAGGAAAAAAAATCGAAAAACTGGTATGAAAAATTCATACGTGCCATTACACCGCAGCCGTATTAGCAGCGGAAGTTAAGATAATATCGCGGCATAATACTCTCGCACGAAACAAGAGAGGATCACCATACGCGCGAGAAGCACTCTTGCAAAATTGCTGGAGTTCTGCGGCCATGGCGCGTCCATCGGTATGCCACTTAATCTTACGAACTTGAACGGCGGAGAGAAAGGGACCATTATAATTCGATATTTCACGCTTTATTCCAATTTGTTTCGAATCACAGACTGCAGGATTTTTAATTTTCTTTTTAGTCATTGTATTTTATTGTTTCGAAACACTTATCCTTGATTTTAATTGATGGATTCTTTGGCGAATGTGTAGTCTATTTTTTAAATAACGAAAATATTTAAGAAGATGATCTATTATCGTAATATTTTAATTAATAATCTTTGTAGCCAAGTTTCAAATTATAATTCCGTTCACAAGTTTACTTAAAATTAATTTAAAAACTAATTGAAGTTTATATTTAAATTATTTGAAAGATCAATAATATACATTATATATATATATAAAACTGAATACTTTTGACTAAAAAGATTAAACATTAGCTTTAAATTTGCCAAAAAGTTTGTCATTAAAATCAAAGATAAAGTTGTTGATGTATCATATTTATAAAAATTTTGAATTTCTCTCTCTCTCTCTCTCTCTCTCTCTCTTGAACCTAAAAAATACAATGTATATATAATTTAAACTAATCTTAAGATAACTGTACGTTATCTTAAGATTAGTTTAAATTCTTTTCGATTCTTTTTCAAGCCACGTTCTTTTCGATTTCTCTCATTCCGCTCTGTTCTTCTGGACTGCGACCAAACGAAAAAAATCGAACGAAGACAGATAGAAGCGGATCTGCACATTGGCCTCATAAAGTGCCGCAATTTCCGGTGGGCACGACAGGAAAGGAAGAAAGATTTCCCGATTCACCACGCGACAACGCGCGCGTTTTAACTTGCGGTACGGAGAAAGTCGGCAGAAAGTTCAAAATCCGACCATACTCTCCCTCGAAAGTTTTCGATCGGCTGCCGGAAATGGACTCGTTCGTGGTGTCGTCCTTGTCGTCATCATCGTCGTCCTCCCCGTGGTCGGTTTCTCTATCTTCGATTTTCCACTACCATTTTTATTTTTCCACGGCACGTCTTTTGCCTGGGAACTTTTTATTGGCCGCCATTCCGATGCTCTTGTTTACTATTTGCAAGTATAATTTCGTAGGGTTTAAGTTAACGACTTTCGCGTATACATTAGCTGTAAATATCCGCGAGAGATGCTATCGCCTGTAATTGGTTTTCCATCCTTGCCACCCTTCTATGACTACCCTCGTACGCACGATCCCTTCGCATGCGCGTGAAATCAATTTGACTGTTATTTGAAAACTTTACTGCTCTTCCCTCTTTTATGTTTACAGTATAATAATTATTATCGAAATAAAATCAATATTCTCGCCGAGAAAATATCCTCGATCATTGAAGAGTTACGTGAGAATTGTGTACGCTCATTTTATTTAATTTCTTCATTTAATTTCTATATAATTAAATTAATGTATTTATTTTAACATAATTCATTTAAAGAATAAGTTAATTGAATAATAACTCAACGGTGTAATGTTTGCGCTGTGAACAGCAATTTTTATAATTCTGATATTATTATAATACAAATTTGGTCATATAAAATATGAACTTTAAGTGCAATTTTATTTTTTACTTTATTTAGGAGTAACGAACATTACATACATGTATGTATGTGTATAAATAACACTAGTATAGTTTATACATTTTGAATAATTTTAGTGCAAGTTCATTCTAATATGTGAAATCGATTTGAAGTCATATAAAAAACAAAAATTAAACGATCAA
>NW_017259336.1:3086868-3094352 GCF_001594045.1 Atta colombica | reverse complement strand
TGTTTTTGCTTATTGTATTTTAAAAACCGCAGTGATCCTGATGGAAATATTTCCATGGCAGATTTGGGCTCAACGTCGAAAATTACGCTAGAAACAATTTCTATGTAGTCTTGCACAAAATCTTGGAAATTAACGTAATAGTCAAACTTCTCGATTGTAATATCATTTTATTTTATCTACAGCGCTTTATTCGAGTGATACCAAAGTTCAATAAGCGCAGTCAACCTGTGTGACCTCCGTTAATCTGTTCACTATGAAATCTCATCGCCTTCTCTCGCGTATTCGCATGCTGCGTCTCGAAACGAGACCTGGACTTAATGTCGTAATTAAAATGCACATGGTAAGCTGCCGCCACGCCGTTGTCCCGCGGCGATGACTAAACGAGGTGAAGGGCGAAGAGGAATTTGAGCATAGAGGTGGGCCTCTCCCTCGCGTTTTAAGGGAGGCCCGGGGCGACTTGCTTCCGTCCCTTCTCCTGCTCTCCCATTCCCACTATCTTTTGCTTATCTTCATCCTTTCCTCCGTCATTTAATACCATTCGTAGAATCATCTCCAAGAAATATTATAATGCCGCATACTATTTGTCCTGACGCAAAGCACAGCGCACAGCGAACACTTCCCGGCGAACCACGGGTGTAAACGGTCCCGTTAATGAAAGCGGAATTAAGGCCGCTGTCACGTGTCTTTCAACCGACGAGTCGAGACTGCGATTTAGAGGGTGGTCTATGAAAAATTACAGGTGCTCGCTCCGTCTTGAATTATAGCGAGCTCCTTCCGGCTGCAATTTCAAGCTTGCTATTTGGAGCAAGATATTCTCACATTCTGCTCTCGTAATCGCGTATACTTGCTTGGCCGTTGTATAATTGAAAAACGGACGTTACTTATGGAATAATCCTCAAAATTATGATCGCAAAAATTGTCTCTAATCTTTTACATTTTACTTTTACTGTACTGTAATAAGAAATACATTTGACAGTTGTTAGAGCATGATATAACCATCAAAGATTTATAGTACCTATTTATACTAATTAAAAATTAATAATCTATTTTTGAAGAAAGTTTCGCATATTTTTTGTCGATAAAATATGTAAATATAATCTTAATGTATTCGATATCGAATATAGACATTAATTATATCTATTAATAATTAAATGTCACATTAGATTTTATATTTTTGTATTAAATATCTTTATGGACCGCTTTTAATTTAGAAGATGGACTTCACCAATATATGCACAACATTTATTTTACGAGCTTTAAAGTTTTTACAACAGAAGCACAAACGAAAGCGACTCGAATTTGCCGCAAAAAGAGCCTTTTAAATGGAAACTGGCTGCACTTGCATCGCGTTAGCATGAAAGCGCTGCGGTTCTTTGTACCGCACTTTATTAGAAAAACGCGATAAAACTTTCATCCCCGCTCTTCCTTTCTTTTTTTATTATACCTGCGGGCGCCACCGTTGTACCAATTAACGTTTGTACTTACTGGACCAAATAGCTCTCACATTATAATATCTTTCATGGAACGGTTATGGGAAAAAAAAAATAAACGGAAAGAAGGGTCGAGACTCTCCATGTGTCCCTTAAATTCTTCTTTTGAAAAGAAGTCCGAAGAGCACACCACAAGGTTTCTCTGTTATTTCCGTCACGTACTAATAAAATTAATGATAGGTACATAATTTCCCCTCAAAAAAAAAAAGGGGAGCACTTTCTCCCTCGCATTATCTTTAAAAAGGGATTTTATCTTGTACATAAGTTTAGACGCATTTTAACAATGCATATGTGTTTATCTCTAAACACACCTTCGACGTTGGTCATAAAAAATCACAGTGATTATACAATTTTCCATACAGACCTCCATTACTAGACTGCTCACATTGCCGTCGCATCATTATATCGAATAGAGACTACCTATTTCTATGTGTACCTGCTCATTGTATATGTAAGATATGATCGATGTGATATTAAAATGTTTTGAAGCATTTTTTGATTGGTCAATTAATTAAATTAATTCTTTTGATTAGTAAATTAATGCTTCGAAGAATATCTTGTTGAAACATTTGCAGTTGAAGCATTTGTAGTTGATTTATATCCATTCTCACACATATTGCATAACACTGATACACTAAGATCACGTATGTTCACAAACAATATATGTATACGTATGTATAGGTGAGCATAAACAAGGACTTCTCGATATCATTTTTGTCTCTTTCACATACAAAATAATCGAAGTGAGTAGTCTGGTTATAGAAATTTATGATTTTTCATGAAAGCTCATGAATTTCTTAATCGTTAGATTACAATATGGATGAAATTCTGCGATATGAATTATTGAAACCTTTTACGTACAAATCAATTCCGACAAGGAGCGAAGCGTTGCTGCCGTGACAACGCGCCGTGGCGGTTTCTTCTGCTCCATTCTCACTCGCGTGACACACTTTTTGACACTCTTTGACATGCTGGCTCTTCGTAAGATCGTCGGCCGATATCAACACTTTTGAACGGCTAACGCGGGTTTGCTTCAAGTCATTACGTGCACGTAACATTCGTCCCCCATTGCACATACAGGCGGAATCGCGCTGGAAGAAAAAGCCAGAGCGGCACGAAGACCGCTTCGGATTTACGATCGGAACTTCCACGCTAAATGAGCGATTTCGCACACGTTTCGCACATAAATTTCCTTTCCCTTTGCGCGCGCGCGCGCGCGTGCATGCGAACGAAAGCTTTTGATTGAACTCGCATATTCATAGCGAACATGCACACGATTACAATTATTTCAACATGAACGCTTTCGCGATTACTATTCCACAGAAAATCAATTAATTTTTTTTGTTTATTTATCACACTTAAATAACTGTATGCATAATCTCTAAACGATTGTACTCGTTTTCTAATATTTTCATAATACAGTCTTGATTATTAGGTATAAAACGCTTTTACAAACTGATATAAACATTCTATATCTAATGAAAAAGAAATTAAAAAATAGTTTTATTGAAAGATAATATTTAATCTTATAACAGTTTTAATATTTCGCCAAAGTTTTCCTTTGGCTTTTATTACCACCTTTTCCAAGAAAATACAATAAATTGAAATATACCGAAAACAAAATTATTAAATTTTAATAAATATTTGTTTAAATAGTTCTAAGTAAATATTTACTAAATCTAAACATATATTTATTTGGCACAAAAATCATTAATTTGATTTAGCTATTATTTTTTATGGACTAAACATTTATCTACTGTAAGTAAATGTTTACTCTTTAAAAAATGTATTAAGATTTAATAATTTTTTTCAGTCTATAAATTACGTTATACTTATGGCCAAGGTTGTATTTACTTAGACATATTATAAAAGTATCAAGTATCGAAATTATTCTCTGTTTTACGAGATTTTCCTGGATGTGCGTTAATGTAATTCGAGCTGAGTGAAAGTCAGTTTACGACGTTCTTAATAGACTTCATCGAAGCGAGCAAGTTTATGCGCACCATTTCGTAATTTCATCGTTAGCAGTTACCCTTTGCAATACGGAAATGCTAATTAGGTATGCAAAGCCCGTTAGGAATTATCTAATCGTCGAATAAATTAAATTTTTTCATAAAAACTAAAAATAACGATGCGTATTCTCTATCGAAATCTAGTCTCTAATCTCGTCGTTGAACCTCCCCCGCGTCTGATGGACGGGGCCGATGTTTATGACAGGAGAACCGATTATTTTCTACAATTTCGTCTTTCCTTCCGTACGTCTCGCTACCATGCTATTACGTGACCTCTCTCGAACGCTTACGCAGCAATCAGCCGCTTTCCTCGTAGCAAAGCCCTCTCGTGATACTGATACAAAACGTTATACGAGGATGATCGCGAGGAGATAAAATCCACGGTGAAACGAGTTCCGCAGATTGTCAGATAAATGCTCATACTTACAGCTGAAAAATCAATTATTACCACTTACATCCCACCGTGGGAGCAAAAGGTTCAATAATGATCTCTCGCGGATATTTTTCATTGAAAAACAAAGAGACATGGCATTTTTAATCTTTCTTTATTACTTTTGTTAACTGTTACATGACAGGAAATTTGTTATAGTGGCTCTAAAACACATAGTGTCATATTTTAAAATAAAAAATACAATGAAACAATGAATTATAACAAATCTTATTTAAGGATCGAAAGCTGTATGATTTTAAATACAGATCGCTGTCTTCTGAAGGTTAACACGTGAAAGAATGAGAAATTCGTTATTCATACTTAAAAATTCATCTATTGTAAATAAAAACAGCCTCAATATACATATATTTAGATCATTGTAACAATAAGATAATATTGTAACAATAAGATAATAACGTTAATCTTTTAATATATAAATTAAGTATACAAATGTATGATGTATTACATGTCTTATTTATTATTTAAACTTTTTCTATTAATACTTGCATTTATACACAAATAACTATATAATAATTAATGATATGAAGCATTGAATTAAGCATTGAATAAAGATAGATGTACGTGTTCTTTAGCTTCGATCTGTAAATAATAGTGTCAAAAGTGATAACGTTCATCATACTCGTTAAGGATTAAATGGACCTGAAAATTCCGGAATAACGATTAAACTTCTGGCAAGCACCGTGTCTTTATCTTTCCGATGCATCTTCGAGAATCCTTAGAAATATCGGTTATGACTTTCTCGCTGGTATTTCGCGCTCGAGTCATCATTGTCGTCGCGCATGTATCTATACATATATGTGCGTGCGTGTCACGGTCGCGTCCCCATCACGTAACGAGTAATCGTAAACTCGACAGGGATTTCCAGTCACGTAACGAAAGTCCATTCTGCCTGGTGCATGACGGTGTCGCGCTCACGCGCGAGCGAGCGAAGGGCGAAACGACGCGTTCCCTCGTCTGGCGGCGGGGCCCTTCGCGCGTTATCCGCGCGGTGAATCTCGGAGAGAAGCGAGAGGAGAGCGGAATCGAGAACTGGGATGAGAGAGAGCCGATGCGAGAGCTCGATCCAACGCGCGTAAAACGTGATCGGGTAATACAATAGATGAGAGATCGATTGCGCGCTTCGCTCATCCTTGCCATCTATAAACCAGCCTCTCGTCATCTTCTCTCTTTCTTTCTAATAGGTTATCGTTTTCTTTTTCTCTTCTTCAACTCTCTCACCTATCACGGCGCGTCTCCTTTCACCTTCTTGAGTTACTACGTGACTCGTACGTGACCTACCGGGTGTACTCGAATACGTGCATCCTGTTATATAAGGAGCTTAAATTGAGTATCAATTTTCACTAACCGATCGCCCGCTGTGGGTTCAAGTACCTATTCTAGTTCTCTAGAATAGAAATTTTTTTTTTAATTGTAAATTTATATTTTTGAATTTATATAGATTGATTGTAACTCAATGTATCTACGCTTAATATTTTTACGTGAATAGAAATTACGTTTCACCACATATACATGGTATACTTACATATATGATATTTATATAGAGTAAGTAAATAAATGAATTAAGCAAATAATTTGAAGACTCTTTTATAATTAAAAATGTATAATAAGATTTACGAAATGAATGGAAGAATTATACTATCTTTCGAGTAGATCCTAATCGAAAGAATAGATTCTCTATGTTAGAACGGACTTCCGTTATGTGACTGGAAAAAAATTTCATACTTTACTTTATTATATTAATCATTTTGGAATCGTCAACAAGTGCGACACATATATGACGCGAATGAATTTCTACCAACGAAGACATTAACGATGTTGGCAGGAATAGATTTCCTAGGCGGAAGTTAGTTTGTGCCCTTCCGACCGTAAGGCACAATGATTCTGGATTTCAACAAATTGCGGCGACACCGCATTGGTGAGGCGCATTAAGCAACGACAAACATTTATCGTGCACTTTCGCTTGGAATTGGATTATGCGCATTTCCGTTTTCCTTTAGCTTATTTTTTCCTCTCTCTTTTTCTATTTGTTATTCAATCGTGATAAATGATCACTTTTTATATCCAGAATTGTGCCTATTTTTTTATTAGAATTGCAATCTATTTTTATTTCCGAAAATTTTATGAAATATGAAGGCTGAAAGTATACATGAACAGAAAGAACAATGAGGTACCTAAAAAATTAGCAGATTTGAAAATAATTTTGTTGAATTATCAAAGTAATTGTATATTATATTATGTATATTCAAGTATAATGAGCAATGCTGCAAAAAGTTTTGATGTTCTAATAACTAGCTTGAATGTTATTATTTTATGTATAATAGTTTAATTAAACCGTTCTTTCCGTGTGTTTATTGCAACTTAAGCTGAACTGAAGAATTCCTGAAGAATGAATTTTGAATTTTGAATTCAAGAAGAGAGTATTTTATAAACAATTATTTTCCTAACCATTGAAGTATTGAATTATTTAATTCCTATAATTAATATTACATAAATACATATAACTGTTTCTTTGATTTAAACATATTGTTTGTATGTAAACGTATTATTTCTCGAGCGCGAAAACATGATCAGATTGATCTTTTATTTATTTTACTTACTGCTGAAATTTGGTAACTATTATGATGGTCGCTGTATTTTTGAAATTTGTTAACATTTGTTTGTTTTTTATATTTCAGGTAAGTTACATGGACTCATTTTACTTACGTGGCATCAGCAATATCGGCAGAACTTGGTAGGATATCTATGCTATTTTGCCTGCAATTGTCAAAATTATTACATTTTTATTCCGATATTAAATTGTTTTAGATAGATAATAAATGAATACAAAGTTTTAGGCAATAGATAAAAAAGACGTGAGATTAAAATGTTAGGAGAACATTCATTAAACAAATCAAAGCAATTATCATACACTTAAGTTGTAGCGAATGCTAAAATATTATGATATGTGCAATAGTATCATAGCACTATTATAAAGAAATAATCAATAGTATGCATACATTTTTATATATGCTTGGCTATAATAAAATCCAAACCATATAAAAAGAATAGAAAAGAAAAAAAAGGATCGATCATTCTGACAACTCGTACGCACAATCGTCAAGCCGGCACAAATATTTCACAATTCCACGCTCGATTTCGACGCGCCTATAAATTCGACAGTCCGAAAAAACACATGCTCGTTCCCGCATTTCGCGAAATCCCACAATCCGCTAGCGTTTGATGCCTCTCACAGTCATAACAACCGTAGCTGGAACAAGCAACGCGGAAACGGCATCCGGCCACGCGTAAATCTCAGATTGACGGTCTCAATCACCATACATGTACCTCCTCTTCTACGTGATAATATCGGTAAAAATTCTGGTTGCTTGTTGACGATGCACTTTGAGTATCTTGATTAATTTCTAATAATTCCTTTGCCTGAAGAAAATTAATAGAATTTCTTGAAATCAAAGAGAAATCACATTTATTTGATAATTTTATCAAGCAATATCCAATTCTTATTTTTAAATAATACTGATAAAAAATTTATAG
>NW_017259336.1:3077948-3086768 GCF_001594045.1 Atta colombica | reverse complement strand
TCTATAAACAATATGATACGAATTTAGACCGATAAAAATAAATATAATTAAATACGAAAAGTTCTACATTATAAGTGTATAATTTTTATTAATAAATATTTTGTCTTTTTGCAAATCATATCGCAATTTGACTTGTTCTCTTTTTTTTCTTTTCTTCTGTTGTTCGCAATTTTAAAAAATCAATAAGTACATCACTTTTTTTGTACCTCGCTATATTGTATTTTTAAATCATTAAGTTGTTCACATTTCGAAAAAAAACTATAAATTATTGAAATTAAACGTCATACATTAATTGTTAGTATCTATATTTTTCTCTCTAAAAATTAATGCTACCTAATCTATTTATACGGACAGCGAATTTTTATCTCGAAAAAGCATTTGAAAATTATTCGATATTTTCTCTTTTTCCCTCATGGCGCTCTTTCTCTCCCCCCCCTCTCCTCTCTCTCTCTCTCCATTCCGATTTAAATAAAATAAATGAATAATAGAGCATGAGTAGATTATTTAAATGAATTTTGAAAATTTTCACAGTTTTAAATGATACAAAATTAATAAGTTTTTAAAAAGTTTTAACCGACAATATCAATTAAGGACAAAATAAATAAAATTTTTAATGGCATCACAGAATACGCATCTCTAAAATTAATAAAATTTTATCAATTATAAACTGCCATTATTAATTCATCTATATTTCTGGTTTTGACACACAGTAACGATCTTGATAAGTTCAAGCATTATCCCCGGAAGCGACTAATACTTTGGGACCGTTACGATCTCGCAGCGGGATGTTAAGTCGACGCACGCAGTGGATACATGTTAGCATGAGAGAGAAAGGGAAAGAAAGAACTTAGGGTGAGTCGTGCGATAAAAGGTGCAGAGAGCCGTAGAAGGAGAGCAGCCCGTCCCTTCGGTTGCTGGACCGATTTAGTCGTCTGTTACCTGCACCTCTACGAAAGCCCGGTGCACAGCGGAAAAATGCATTTTCCAACGGTTGGGAAATTTATGGCGCACGGACAATGGCGATCCGACGTTCCCCGACAAAGCTTACGTTATGTTCTTCTTTCCTTTCCTCTCCTCAATCCGATGTACCTTCGTTTCCTCTTCCCCTCGCACCGATCCCAATAATTTCTATTCTCTGTTTGGGCAAACGCGTTGCACAATGCGTCGCGACGTCTCAATTCTCGAACGAACCGCCCCCGGCCCGAGGCGAATTTACAGAGCTCACTGTCGGTGATCATCCCAGATGAATTGTCCGAGATGAATGCGTTCGATGAACGAGCTTCCGTTTAAATCGACCAATCTTTTACGACTCGCGCAACCCTTTCATTGTGATATTTTTGTTGCGAAACAGACGCGTTGAAAATTCTTTGTTCTAAAAACAAAAAGTGTAGGGTATAAGATTTTTCATTTTTTATTCATTTTATTTTTAAAAATTTTTTAAATTCTATTGCATTTTATGATGTATTAAACATAATTACACAAATTAAAAAGCGAACAATTTTTTAAATATTTGTAGCGAATTCGATTGGATGCACTCGGTGCACATTGGTGCACATTAAAGTCATCATAAACAAATTGACATAAAAATATGTGTTTAATATAAATTATAAATATAAAAACAGATTAAAGCATGAAATCCTTAATATATTTTATTATGCTAATTTCTAGAAAAATCTGTATTTTATAATTCGAAATATTTGGATTTTACATTCAGATTAAATCAATGTACAATGGCTTTAATATGCCCACTATCTAATTATATATTTTATTATTTACTATTTATTATTTACTATAATTGTATAAAATACAAATACAAATAAATGTATTGTATTTTTTAATTTATAAACGTTGATTTATTTTTATGTCACAATTCATTAAAAGTTGCTTTATTTTTAATCATATTTTTACTTCTTAGAAATTTATGATTGATGGAAAGATTGCAGTGCCACGCTAACACACACGTTTAATATTATAAATCTCACAATTTTATGAGGCTACATTATATCCAGAATAATAAAATTTAGGTGGGCGGAGCGATTCTTTATCATGAAAAACTTCCATAATTTGGACGATAGTATAATAGTCCGAATAAATAAATGTCGCGCATGTTTTGTGACGGCTTTATCGGATCGCGTTTATCACAATCACAAAATGCTGCCTGGGACAATTAAAAAGAGATTAGTGCCTTACTCAATTAACGCATGAAGGTGCGTATAGAGACACCAATGATAATGACTAAGATACCATTGCGATATCGCGCTGCAGGAGATTAGCTTACGGAAAAATTGGCTTGGAAAACGATTCTCGACGAAAACGATGATGATGATAATGTAGATTCTCGTTTAACCGGCTGTCGCGCATCGCAATTACACGAACGAGTTCTTCCGCAAAAATGTAACGTGCAAATGCTAACGTTATGCCAGGTGCAGACATTGCGATTAGCTTGATATCGTTGTCGCCTTGAACGTAATAATAAATTACATTCCATACCGCATAAAACGAATATAATTAATATGTAAAGTAATATGACAAAATAGTGCAGGGAAAGATTCGCGTCAAAGATACATGAAAAAGGATATGTTTTATTTCTTCTCTAATAATAAACATAACAAATATTTATTTTTGTAGTCTACAGTAATCAATATTAAAATTTTGTTAATTTCAAGTCGACATCATATATCAATATACATACATATTATTGAAATATTATGATATTGTATTATAATAGCAATGCGATTTTCTATACTTATAATTAACACACATTCAAAAAAAATCAATTTACTCTTTTTATGTACTAATGTTTAAATATCTTTTTGTTCAATATCTTTAGTGCAATATTTAAATAAAATTCAAGAGAAACACACAGTGAGAGGAAGGACGAAAAAATCAGAAAATATATCGCTAATAGAGACCTGATTCTTCTAAGCATAATAAAATTTACTCTAGTATTACTCTTTTCGATTTTATGATCATTGAAAATGCAGAATAAAATTCAAGCGATAAATCGTTTATGTGCGCTTGTTTTATTTTCCGAAGCGTATAGTATCGCTGGAGGCTTTTAAATCGCGATAGTATCTTAAGAAATCGGACATCGATAATCGTTCAAAGCCGCCAAATCGAACTGGTTTCTTGAACCGGTGAAAAAAAAAATCTTCACCTCGCTAGTCTTGCTATTACTGTGAGAAGAGAAGAAGTCTTAAAGATATTTTATAGTAATAATGGCCGCGATATCGTAATTACATAACATTTAATCGGTCAATAATCTTTTACGATATTATGGAGAAGAGAAAAAAATCGAGAGAAAATAGGGAGAAGATGACAAAAAAGGTTTTTATAGAGAGCGAGAAACTTTTACGTGCACGCGAGAACAGTCTTCTACTAGTCCATTAATAAGATTATCGGCGAAAAGTTTGGGCTTTTATCGAGCTTACATCACATTAAATACATTGGGATAGTAGTGAATGATCGATGGTCGACATTGTACTCGCTTGCATTTTTATTTTGCGGGGTGTCTTAATGGGGATAGTTTTTGCATGAGTGACAGAGAATGGGTGGAGAAAGGATTCGTTGCATTATTATGTAATTTAATATCGTGTAATATTTATACATTACACGATATTAAATTTCTAAAGCAGATATGCATTTCATTATGCGTAATCATTATATAACATTATAACCTTGTTATTTTTGTTTATTTTCCTCTATATACCTTCATTTCTAGAAATATTTGTTCCTCTTATCGTCTTATCAAATGTGATTTCACATAAATTATCGTTATTATTATCTCCATGAATATTTCTTTTTGCGCATAATGCGCAGATCGAAATTTCATTGATACTCAGAGTACTCGATTTTATGTCATAAGTTTAAAATCTTATTTCTGTAGTAAATAGCGTACAAAATGCTATTGAAATCCTATATATATATAAATGCATTGTTACGCCTTATAACAAAATAAACAGCGCATTGATTTCTGTAATATCTGCAGATAACAAATAACATAATATATATATTAAGACATTATATCATCAATTATTATCATAATGTTTATGCATTGTTCATCAAAGCTTATGGATATGCATTTCATTGTTTTGTGGTTTTACAGCACACGAATATATTTCTCTATATACAAACTAATAACTAACTAAGACTTGAGCTTTGTATTTAAATCCTTATGTACGACTACATAAATAATTGTTTTTAAAAATGTGTTCGCAATAATTTTTTAGTATTCCATTAAAATCATATCCATTAAAATATGTTTTCCTTAACATTTTCCTGCTTGATTATAGAACACATATTTCGTTGCTAACTCCTGTTTCCGTTGCTAACAATAATCATATCGTTAACATGTCATCTTTAATTTAAAATCACTTGAGCAATAAGATCCCGTAATTACAACGCAAAGTCATCGGACACTCTCGGTATAATGACCAACATTTACTCAGCTGGATCCGAATCATAATAATCCCTGAGCGGCTGTGGAACCGGCAGCGAGTACACAGCATGTTTGTTCCATTTACTCAAGGGTGCTCGTCAAGCGAGGAACTTTACGGTATTCTCTCCAGCATCGACGATGCGCGTCTTTCTGCAGAAGCGGCGGGGGTCCAGGTCGGTTGTACGAACACGAGCCTCCCTTGTTCCGCCGTCTCGTTAACCGCAATAACTGCGTGCAGAAACTGCACGGAACTCTAATTGTTACTTGGCAAGCAAATCGGATAGATACGTTCCTCTCCGCGCTCCCCTACGCCGATTCAACCTCGGCCCGTTCGTCCGGCCCGCTGGTTATTATCAGATTTCTCTCCGGCGCGGATTCGACCCGCGAAATACGTGCGCCCTGTATCGCGATCATGCAGCCGGAGGATGCATGGAGCGAGAAACGAATTACCGCGGCCCGTTAATTACGCGCCTTCGCTCCCGATCGACAACAATGTGCCGCGCGGTTTATTAATCGCAGGATGGATAATTAGGATGCTGAGGCGCGCCGGAATTCTTTCATTACCGTGGACACCGTATTAATGCCGCACTAATTGACTTGCGGATGATTATTTGGCTTGGGGAGATTATTTATACACGTAAAGTGTTTAACTCGCGATATTAATCTTTTGTTTGTACTTTTTTTCTTTTTCCCATTATTGTTTTTCTATCTTACTTTTATCATCAAATGTTAGGTATATTATTCGATGCTTTATCTCAAGTTGGATCAAAACGTCTTCCTGCTACAGATATTCGGAAAAAATGGTTTTACTGAAATATACATTATTAAATTCATGTTAAATTATATTCAATTTGAATTATTACTTTTCATGTTCTACAAGTTCGCCACTGCTTCTATTTAATATGTTAATCTAAAGCAAGGAGTTGAACAATTTAATTCAAGAAAATATTTTAAATTTTCTTGAATTAAATTGTTTGATTAAATTAAATTTTTCAAAGTTTTCACGAAAAGAACGGTTTTGCTAAGGATCTTAAAATTAGCTAAATTAAGCTAAATGTCGATCTGAAAATAAAGCTTGTTGGACTACCAAAATAATTTTATTAGGATTCTCAAGCTGATTGCTGGGTCAAAATTTTTTATAACATTATTTATCATGCTTGAGAATCCTATATAATTAATTATTAATGTTCCAATAAAATTATTTTTATATTGGTATCTATAACTAAATTGTAAGATATTTTAGCAAAATTGTTCTTTCCGTTTAATTTATCATTTATTTATATATAAATGCATACATTAATATAAACGTTGTTTTGAAACGAAAAATAGAAATATGATTTATATTTTGATATATAATATTCATATTTTGACATATGGAAGTTAAAATAAAATGTTATTTAATAGGATTGGATTATCATAGCTTCTTTGATATCTAATAGTATACCTAAAAATTTAGCTAGATATAGATCTGAAATTAAATTTTATTAAAATATCTAAATGTACGCTCAAATTGATTACTAAAATGTCAAAATTTTTTATAGTATTACTCATTATACTTGAGTTTTTTACGTAATTATTTTGATGATTCCACAAAATTATTTTCATATCTACTTACATTTTTAGATATACTGAAAAAAAGAAATTTGTTTCCGTTAAATGAAACGGAATTAAATTTCAAGCAGTACATTAAAAATATTTAATGTTGTCAATAAAAATGAAGTTACAAATAATTTTAATATTCACGTGCATTAAATTTTATGCAAATTTACATAGAATTTAATGGAAAATGCACTAAATTTCATAAAATTTTATGAAAAGTACATTAAATTTCACGTACATATACATAAATATATTTTTTAGTTACAGATACATTAAATTTAATTTAATGCCATGAGATTAAATTTAATTTGTGTAACTTAAAAGTACATTAAATTTCATGACATTTTTAATAGTGTACTTTAGCAAAATCGCTTTTTCCGCATAATCCTTATATTTTTTTCTGATGAGCAATTATATCGAAAATCAATTTCGTTCGATCGTCGAATGAATTGCTATCAATATAATGCAAATTTATTCATTTCCGTTTATTTTTTTATTCATCGATCCACGCGCCAACAGCATTACCTCTCTCAATTTCATTACCCTTTCTCTGCGTATTCGTTACTGCAGTCTTTTCTCTTTTCCATCTTATCCTATATAGGGTGTCCCATCTTCCTTCTCTATCATTTCTGTAATCGTTAAGCCAACGAGCCCCGACTAGCCGAGCCCGGGATTATTGTAGACCTTCTCTGGTCTCGGAAGTAGTTAAAACTTGGAGATCGCAGAACGCAACCTGTCTCTCTCAGTTAGCAACGCTGTCTTAATGTTCTATATCCGATGATGCTGTGAGAGGTAATTGACTTGATGGTGAGAGGATCCGGCCAAAGATCAGTGGATCTATGAAAAGGGGGAAGATCTCGTGCGGAATGACGACGGATCAAATGGACGTTAATTCGCGATGCACTCATGAAGATGCGTAATCAGGCACGCTTGATACGCGGCTCAATATCCTACGATCATATCTATTAGCGTTCGCATCTTGCATCAATGCGTATTTTTTTCTAATTAATATCGCATTAAAAATTGACGTAATGGTAGCCGGTTGTGAATATAACTGCAAAAGAGCTAGGCGTTAGCGTGAGATTAGTAATATGCGATTAGTTTCTCAACGCTGTTTATAGCGTATTATATCCGGATATTTTTCAAAATAGATTATTGCACGATCGTTTAGCGTAAATTATGATGATGGGCTAAATGAATTTATACATTAAAGTTGCCGATTACAAGCGGATCCTAGAATGCGTTGACCGAAGTTAATGTAATTCTCTTGATGTTAGATCATGTTTTGCACAATAGTATCTGTTACAAAGTTAGTAGACTGTATCTTATACTGCGCAATTTCAGACGTTGAATCTATTATAGCATATTCATCTAATAGAGATCCAAAACAAAAGGAGTCGATAGACCAATGAAATCGTAATCTATTAATGCGCACTGCATTATCTCATTTCTGTTTCTCCATCAAGCATTTGACATGATCTTCTTTTAAACTTACAGAGATATTAAAGAATGCATTACTGTTATTTTTGACAAAATTTTTAATTATTTCGATAGTTTCTTGACAGAGAAGTCGTGATGTTACACTGAAAGAAAAGATTGGTTGCTGGAACAATTTAGATAATAAAATATGGCATAACATTTTTAATCGGCTGCAGCAACCAATTTTTGTAGCAGCAAATTTTTGCACCTATTCGCAATGTTAATATATGATTTCGATAAAACCTGATTGCTGCAGTTGATTAAAAATGTTGTGCCATATTTTATTATCTAAATTGTTCCAGCAACCAATCTTTTCTTTCAGTGTAACAATTGAGTTCGGACAAAAGATTATATTGAGACATGTTAGAAAATTTAAATGAACGTGTAGTTCTTGAAATAAAGGCGAATGTCGAGAAATAATTACGTTTATTAAAACATGAATGTAAACATTTGCTTACATGCAAATTTTTTAAGAGTTTTCTAGCAACTGTAGTAAAAAAAACTAGCATGGCGATTGTACACTTAATTATTACACAGAGGACGCACAATTCAAATTTCATTCAGTTACAAGAAACAAACGTACAGCCAACTATTGTAATAAAGAATATAAAGAATTAATTGCAGTGCGAGAAAATAAATAAATGATGTTTATTATCCTTAAGCATGATAGTTATTCGAATTAGGCGATACTGCACCGATGACTTTGATCAACGATACGATGTCTCCTTTTGAATAATTACCTTAAGCATTTAAATATGCTATTTTGGATAATCCTGATATTATTTGAGTGACATTTATTTACAAAATACGATTATGATGTGCATTATATATTCAGCAATAAGTAACTAGGCTTCTTTTTTCGATTCTCAATGGATGCAATGCGATAAAAAATTAATTTCCGCTCTCACGACCATTGTTTTAGAAGTGAGAGCGCTACGACAAATGCATTACGCTGCACTCCAAAATACATCCGTTGGACAGAGTGCCTGTTGTTGATCACTATACGCGACGATTGACAGGGCTGACCATTTTTGCCTGTTCAGCGTGAGTCGGAATAGTCAGCGACCGAATGGCTGATAGGCCACACGTTGAATTTCTTTTTCTATTATTACGGTAAAGCAGAAATGAGAATCGCGTGTTTAGCGGTTGATGCGACAGCTGTGACGGACAGTCGAGATGAACAAGAGGTGATAATACCAATAAATTCAGTGGTATCTCACTCGCCCGTTTAATGCTAAGTGTGGTTATCTTTTTTTCATTCTGTACTGACACTGAATAAACGATTTTCATCACTTAATAATTTG
>NW_017259336.1:3072420-3077848 GCF_001594045.1 Atta colombica | reverse complement strand
TATACATATATAATATTTGATAAATATATTTTTTCATTGTAAATAATTATGAGCACCTTTTTCTCGAACGTATCATCTTTAATCGACGATAAACTTGCGACAACTTGCCACAGTCTTATAGAACTATTTCGGGTGCACGTACACCCGAGCACAAGGTGCTCCATATGGCGAAGCACGACCGCATCGATTTCTCGCTTCGAACAGACCGCGAAGCGCAAGAGCGTCGAGGTACGTTCGCGAAAACATACCGCAGCTCGCGAAAACTTGGCAGAAATTAATCATGCGACCGCAAGCTGTGTTTCCGCCATCGCGGAAGTAACGAAGCACAATCGTTGCGTATTTTGGTGTAATTAATGAACTTTGCGCGTGCCCCTTCTTTTGTATCAGCTAAACTATATCAGGCATTTGTCATTTACGATATACATATAATAAAATATTGAAAAAAATAAATATCACTTTCTCATCAAGGATTATCTTGATACAAGAATCATACTTTTTCCTGAAACATTATTTGCAATAAAACGCGTGAACACAAATAATTAAAAACTCATGTTTTAATCAATAGATAGATACTGAAATAATTAATACAAAATTTTTCTCGAGAACACTATATTTTATTGATGAATTCATATACCTATATGATCTTCCAGTCATATGTTCAGCTTTTGTCACAAGTATAAAGTACAAATTGACATAAATGTTCTGTATCTAACGAAATGAAAATAGAAATAGAAAAATAAAGATAGAAAATATTGGAAAATAATATTTTTATAACAGTTTTAATATTTTGTTAATTTTCTGTTTATTGTTATCACTTTTTTCAAGATGTAAATAAATTGATGATGCTTTATATACTTTTTGTCAAAATTATACATGATCAAAAAAAGAATAAATAAAACAAATTTTTAAAAAATTTGATACTTATTTTGCGAATTTTTTAGAAGGCAAGGAAAATGTAGCATTTTCTTGATGTTTAAACTGTTGAGGATTAAAAATTCGAACTGATACAATCGAAGTCTGAGCATACTCGTTGTATTGGTGCTGACATGGCGATTGTTTCCTCGGAATTCTGAGTCTCATTTTGTCCGAAAGCTCTAATGATGCGAGATTGAGAAACTTTTTATTACCACGAGTGCGAGAGTGTTTCGGTAATTCCATTGATTAAAACCGCTTGTTATCCATAGTTACGCGCCCGTGAGCGCCGTTGCAGATTATTCGGCGCTCCTCCAAATAAAGTTGCCACTGTATATCGCAGTCAGGATTAAAGTTTATGCGCCCACATTGCAACAAAATTTTACAAATCGTATTGAATAATGCATTTCTCGACGGTTGGTACTGCAAATCTCCAGCACAAATCAAACTATATCGTAAAAATCAATTTAAACTACGAAAGATTTTTTTCTCATTCATAAAGGAATATTTTTTTAATTTTAATATTTTCACACTCATATGAAATACAAAATATATCGTACTGCAAGAGAGAATTTATTTTTTTATGCCATAAAGTGCAAGTATTGTAATGTTTTAAAACTTTAGAAAATGTAACATGTTCTGTCTTCTCTTTCAAAAGTTCAAGCTATATCTCCATTAAAATAAATGTATTTGTAAACTTATAGCACTGTCACTGAATTATGAAAGGATTATCTATACCATGTATATGTACCCACACACACACACACACACACACGCGCGCGCGCGCGCGCGCGCACGCATATATATATACAACATTAGCTATATTTATTAAATGAATGACGAAAGAACGGGAGTAATAAATCAATGAGTGTTTCTCGTGCGACGTAGGACCTGTACTTTTCTTACTTTATAACGTCAAGTTTTTGCGTCAGTTGATGCTTTTCTCATAAGCGCGACAAAAAGATGAAAGCCACTCGCGTGCTATAGCAACAGCTGCGAAACGTCGAGCGTCACATAACGGATTAAAGAATAGTGTGAACGTCAAGTATGTGTAATATAAAGAGTCGTCGAAGGAAGGAAGTAGATGGAAGGAATGCGTAGATGGACTATAAAGTAACGGAATCAATGTGTGTGAATTGCAATTTTCTAAATTCACCATGTCCGTGACAAATGCACGCAAATCTTTATAATCTCACTCTACCGGAGATTATATATTTTTTATTTATACAATTTTATTCAATACGCGTTGCTCAATTCACATTTAGTGACAGTACTTTTCTGCTTCAGCAAGCAAACGAGTTACAAACGCGCACTCTGCTACGCCTTTAAGAGGAACTGTGTTTTCTTTTTTAACAGAGTTTCCTCTGAAATTTCAATACTCAGTATTACGGTATTTCTTTAGAAAATAAGGGAGATTCATCAGATCGGAGAATACAAGGCAGGACAAGCGGGCGTTTATGCGGGTGCAACAATGCGTCACCGTCGCACGCCACGACTGCAGCAGCGAAACACTTGCAAAGAAAGTTATGTACACTTAAGGCACACGAGTGGGAGAGAATGCTCGATATAGCCAAGCGTGGCGAAATGGCCACGCAGTGCACAGACTGCACGCGACATATTAGCGGGTCGGCATCTTTGTGCACAACGGCGCGTGACTACATGTACATAACCACAGATCCGTCTTCGAGAACACGGGACTCTCTGTGCTGCCTGCACCTCGCTCTTTCTTTCTCTTTCTCACACACTTTTTCTTCTTATTCCTCCAGCGGCACTCCTTCGCCACCTGACTGCCGAAGAACTGCCAAGACGGATGAGACATGCTTTGAACTTTGAGTAACTTGATATTAATTTTACTCTGAGCAGTGGCACTTTCTCGTTTATTTCGGAAGCTTTAAGGAATTTGTTAAAGTGATAATCAACTTCCACGTATTTTATTTAGCTCCTTTCCGTTTTGAAATTTGACGTAATATATATGTATAGTATACACTTATGTATGTATATTCTTAGTAATACGCTCTATACATAAATCAGTTCGTTGTTAATTAGGTCCTAAATTTATATTAATAATATCTATTAATTTTTTTCTAATTAAGCAGTAAATAGGACATGGCTGTATTTAATTCCATAAGGAATCTTTTCTTTATACGATAAAATATTAACCCTCCGTCAGCAATATGAAATTTTCACCTTCCATGCATAATCTGGGTCTTTAGTGCAAAGTTCTTTATTCTTCCGATATAAAAGTCTGAAAAAGTTATTACATTTGTGGAAATATCAACAATTAAGTTTTTATTATCATAGAAGTGCATTTTATTTATCTTTTGCAGATTTAAATTTATTTTACTGGAATTCTCAATCAAAAATTGTCTTGAAACTAATATTTATTTAATTCATATTTAACCTTTAAATGACTACAACACGACATGTATAATTATCTTAAAAACCCTATTCTGGAAAAGGAAAATAAAAAGTATTACAGAAGTTTTAAAGTTTATTAATTTTACATTGCTCTGTTTCATAAAAGAATAATATAAATTTAACTCTATAAATATTATTTAAAATGTAATTACAAAAATAAAAATTTTTGGAGGTGTTTTAAGCAATCTACTTAAAGGTTAAAAATTTAGTTTAAAATGAAGTTTATTATTATAATATTAAATAATAAACTTTTCTCTCTCTCTCTCTCTCTCTCTATAGCATATAAAAAACAAAAGTAAAATACTAAACACACTTTAGAAATTTGAATATTATGTCATCTTTATCTCTAAGCGCAATTTGCTAAAGTATCGTTGTGTATACACAGTTTTGTTAAAAAAAAAGTTATCTTGATATTGTCCACAAAATCCTTAGATAAAAGAAACTGTTGTAAGAATCTATAATATTGTATAATATCTTTAACACAAATTATGGTCGACTGCCACGGTCTAGCTGCAAGACTCCCGTTTCCATGGCGTGCTTTATTTCACCTCGCGCATGTTCATCTTAAGGCTTTTATCGTGGACGATAATAAATCCCTCTGTCGGCTCGCCGGCACCCCGTTGGCGGTCCTTTGCTCGGCTGACTCGAGATGGTCGGGAAAGACGACAGAACCCACCCCTTTTCTCGGACGGCCGGAGAAAGGGGTGAAAGATAAAAGAGGATCCTTCGTCGACGCGTTCTACGAAACTCGAGCCGACCCACGGCAGCCCCTTGCTTCCGCTCCTTCTTTTAAGGGGTTGGCGGACTGGGTGCTTTGAGCGATCGCCGTGAGCGCGATGCTCACCCCTTTGACAATACGCCGGGCGTGCATTTAGCCACACCACCCCCGCGATCGCCTTTTGTCGGTTTTTAGAACGCGCTCTCACTTCCTTTTCTGTGTCGGTAACGTGTATCGCTGCCCGGTGTGTTGATCAGAAAACAAATGAAGCGTCACGAGAGGCGACCGACCGTGCGAAATCTCTTTTTCTTCTCAAGCAAACGAAAACGTTGACCGCCTGTAAGATTATTTATAATTCGCGTATAAACTATTGATTCCCCTCCGTGAAGCCATCTTTTCTTCTTCACGAGAGACAAAGCTCTGTAGTCGATCGTGAAGTGAGATAAAACTTAGAAAGCAAAGTTCTAAGGCGACGCTTGGCTTTTTTACCGTTTGGAATTAAACGCTTTGATGGCTATCCATCGTCCGATGATCATTGAGGAAATGAAGCGTCCAGAAACGAAGTTTGTGAAATATTGAAGACGCGGCTGATGAACTTATGAACTATTTCATTTTTGGATAATCTTATTTAATTACTCTTATTGAAATTATCATCTTTGTTTTCTATTATTAGAGTAAATATGCGCAGAGAATCATTTTACTGAAATATCTAAAAATGTTGCTAGATACATAAATCTGAAAATAATTTTGTTCGAAATTGCAATGAAAATAATAAAATATATCGAACTTTTAACCTATAGTTAATAAAATATCAAAACTTTTTGTGGCATTGCTTACGCTTAAACTTCCTAATTTTATTATATTTATTTTATTATATGATTCAATAATATTATTTTTTCAGATTTGTATCTAGCTAAATTTTTAAATAACTTTAACAAACCCATTCTTTCTATTTCCGTTCTTTCTATTCCAAATTTATATCTAGATAACTGAATTTTTAAATACTTTTACAAACCGTTCTTTTACCGTTCTTTCCCTGTTGTAATATCTATTCAGTAGATGATAATATTTAAATATTTTAAAATAATTTCCGTAATACAAATGTTAATTATAACATGCTAATTATTAACAAGGATGATTTAAATGTATTATTATATAACGTTCCAAGGGAATTGCAAATTGAAAAATTGCTAAATAAAAATTGACTTTATTGAGCCACAACTATAAAATTGGCGCGTAAGGGCGAAAAAATCTAGTTACATTACTGCACTTTCCGGGATCGGCATTATTATCATAACGAGGAGAGAAACGAAGAGATGTGGCGCGGGAAGAGACGAAGTATAGAGAGAGAGAGAGAGAGAGAGAGAGAGAGAGAGAGAG
>NW_017259336.1:3066336-3072320 GCF_001594045.1 Atta colombica | reverse complement strand
GAGAGAGAGAGAGAGAGAGAGAGAGAGAGAGAGAGAGAGAGAGAGAGAGACAGACGTCATATTGACGTACATGCATTCCGGTTGGTGCATATTTGTAATGCAAATCTTCGCGGAGACCGCGGGGTTCGGGGAGAACGGAGAACAGAGAAGGGTGAAATGGACGGGACGAGGGGGGGGGGGGGGGGGGGGGGGGGGATCGCGCAGATAGAAAGGGCCGTCCATGATATACACGCCGATGACAAATAGCCGGGGAGAGAGAGTCGACTCCAGTGCAGCTCGCGCACGATATTACGGTGGGCTACGCCCATACATTTTGCGCCGCTCTACCGGCACATCACCAGCGTCGACCATCGGATTTCCTTCCGTTTTCCGTGGCAGTCTCGTCTACACCGGCTCCAGCCTGGAGCCGCATAGTAAACTCGTTGTCGACGCGCTAATTAAACGCGCTGGCGGATAACAGGAGATTCGAAGATACATTTAACCGAGATATCGAAATCTTCACTCATTCGCTAACAAATATCTTATCGATATCAGCGAATTGGCACCAATTGTAATAAGGATAGCATTTGCGACGACTCGAGGTAATGCTATTTTAATAAAACGAATTATTAATCTTAATCAATGAACGTTTGCTTCAAATATATTATATTATGAAAAATTGTTTATAATAAATGCTTTTCGCGATAACTTACATAATTTTAAGTTAAATAATCTTATTTCTCAGATTTTGACCTTTAAAATGAACAAAAAAAAATTATTCATTATTATGTCAACTTAAAGCAAAAATATTTACATTAATTTGTATACTGGCCTCAAATTCCAAAAAGAAAAGAAGTTAAAGAAATTTCGAAGCAAATATCGACTTAGGATTAATATAGTGCTTTACTTATATTAACCATCTGTTTAAAAAATGGACATTATTAAAAATATGATTTTATGTTGATATTATATTTTGAAGGAATTTTGATATTACAGATTATAATATTATACAATAATGAAAATAATAATTGAAAATAATAATTGAAAAAATCAGATTTATTTCGTTATTAAAGATAGTCTTCTTATTTCATTTTTTTTTTGAATAGCATCTTTTCGCTTACATAACGAAATTATATGGTCCAGTTATTTCATGGTTGCAAAGAATGAAAGGAATCACTGAATCATGAAATATCTTTATAAACGCGAGTGGATCAGACACTGTTAATACAATCAATTGTACAGCGTTCTGTGTATTAACGCTTATACCAATCACCCTGTATGCATTCCTCACTCCTCTTACCGATATTAGAATTTTGATGTAATTTTTGTATACCTTTTGGATAAATGTAAAATTAGGTCAAATAACTGCATCAAAGTATATAGGAGACTAAAACGGGAAATAGTCTTTCTCATCGCCTATTCTCTCTAGCAGTGAGTTGTTATCCTGAGGGAACGTCGTGTAAGCTTGCTGAGCGAAGTACGGTACGGAATTTCCAGCGCGATGCCTGGCGAATCGAAGAAGTAAAAGATCGCTTACACGATCAGCGCTCCTTGGATCGGTATCTTCTGAACGTTTGCGAACGTTACCGGTAACTCTCTCCTGTCCCGTTTCCCCGATAAAGTCCGTTCCTTACGAGGCAACGAACGCGCGCCATTACCGTTATCGAGGGACGCTTGGCGCCGTGACATTGTTAAATCGCATGTTTGCGAGTTTTCGACTTTCAACTCGTCCTCCGTTGCAAAAGACTTTCGGCTCCAATTCGAAGGATCCTACACGAAATTTCTGTAACAGTGGATTTTCATTCTGCGTGCCCTCTATATGGCACGAAGAATTTTTATGGTCAGCGCACTACACACCCGATAATACGAGATCTTTATGGTACGAGCTGATGCACTTTTACGAAACGAAATTTTCGCGAGATAGAAATTTTATAACAGATTCCTTATGAGGAGTGTGGGATTTCTATACGGTATCTACAGATCTACTGCAGATTCGCTTATCCTGAAACTTGTAATATTAGAAACGTAGAGTATAAAACAGGACTTTATTCCAAAGATATTAAAAAATTTATTATTGTTACATTTATGTATATTTAATTTTCTTCCATTATTATTTAACGTTAACACATTCATGGTTTACAAATTTGTCCATGTAATTTCATTATTTTTAATAAAATTCAATAAATAACTATCTCTTCTGTCATTATCGTAATTTTTAACTTCATTAATCGTTTCTGAAGATGACTATTTAGTTGCTCGCATTAAAATTGTACATCACATCAACCATGCCACCTTTTCTCATTCTCTATGCTTCATCGTACATTTATTTCCCGCATCGTGTCGTTGTGTAACTCGCACGAAATACAGCCGCATTATGTAAAAGGGCTCCGCTGCTCTCCGCCGTTTCACCCTCTCCGCGTTTTCGCGCGTTTCCTTTTGCCCTTCCGCTTTTGAACGATGTACCGCTGCATCCGAGGATACACCTTCGCGCGAATTTCAAGCCCCCTATCCACCTTCTCCCCCTGTCTGCATCCCGCGACATTTCTCCGGCCCTTTTGAACTACCGCTGCAACTGGCTCGGGAAGTAGGTGGTCGTTCGGCTTGATTCCGCGTTTCAAAACTTTTGCAAACAAAGCCCATTGTGCCGGGAACGAGATAATACATCGCGCTCGGTGCGAGCAAGCGGGCGCTTCCCTCCTCGCGTTCTCCTTTCACCCGGTAAATTATACCTTCTCGCGAATCTACCGACGAGACTCGTGCGCGCGCACATCAGACGTGGAGCGTCCGTGAAAATCGACAATTCACTGTTTACGTCGAGGTGAAGTTCAACGAAGTCCATGTCGAATGAGGAACGTAAACTTGGCAACGGATTACTAGCGAAATATCCGGAAAACGAAGTTAACTATACGTCAATATAGCTCCCTCCGCTTTGCTTGTCTAAAACAATAAACATTATTTATGAGGACTTCGCCTCCGCAAACCGAAGTCTAATCAACAAATCTTAAACTTGACAGACATTTTATATAATAAAATCTATTCTGATATAATTTCAAGAAACATTTTACAAAAATGAAAAGTTCTGTTTACATAACTTTCCGACATTATTCACACAGTCTCAGAGCTGTTTTTTTATTACGGAACGGCACATGTGTTACAAGAAGATTGAGATTTCAAATTCTTTTTGTCAATTTTTTGCTCGTTGTGACATTTCTTATGTTGCTCGTCTAAAATAAAATTAACACGACTCAAAAGGACGTAACCAGAAACTGAGAAAACGCAAACTAAAAGGAAAACAGACCGCTCGGATACATGTGATAATCATAGACAGCGTCACGCAGTCTCAGGCGCATTTTCATCAAAAAAGAAAAGGACAGGGTTGACTACTGTGCCGAGAGTACATCGCGATGGAACATTCATTATGTTGTTATTTATGAAATAAATATCGAGGACTTTAATTTTTAAAGGAATATATGTAAATAATTCAATGTATTTAAATAAATATTTTAGTTGTACATTTTTTCGCATGCTAACAAAATTGATTTCTTCATATTTCGACTATGAAATTCATGCGTATAATTGACATTTAAATATTTTTCTAATATCAATATGTATCTATATTTTCTCAACACGTGTCGAGTTTGTAATCGGGAATATTTTTATAACTTGAACCTTGTAGAAAATGTATAACGTTTTTAATTATTACTTAGAATTCACACCAAATTAGCTGTATATAAAACATTAATTTATTTACAGCTTATCTGCGTTATAAACCCACTGCAAAGAATGTCAGACTAAAAATACCAGCTGGATGGTCCAACCGATTCTCTTGAGCCATTGCACTCATCCTTTAAATAGCGTCTATTCATAGGTAGGTCCGTGCTCGACGGAATGAATGAACACGCTTGGCACTCGCGCGAATTCCGTAGACTCGCACACGCGACACGCTCCATGAACGAGCGCGTGCTCGTATAAATACGTCTAGGCCACCTGTCTCTTTAATTCTGTCTGCTGAACCACCCCTTTCACGTGTGCATGTACGCGCCTCGAACGCGCAGACGGTGCGAGACTAATGGCTGCAATAGGACCACGAAAAGTCCCGTAATAAGAGACTCTCGAAAAGACAAAAAAAAGGAGGTAACAGAATGGAAAATGAATAAATGTCATTTTTCTCCGCGAAAACAATACATCATTTTACGAGAAGCATTTATATATAAAAAATAAACGGCACTCTGTTATCTATTGCGATAAATTTTACTCTTTGTCTGCAATCTGGGTTTTCTTGGCACACACAAAATTTAATTCACTCTCAAATTTCTCAACAATAAAGAGAGAAGGACGAAGTCCGATTTCCCTTTCTAAAAATATCTTGTTAAAACTTTGGTAATGTAATATATGTGTTAAGACTTTAAATTTTTCCACATTTTTTTAAAGCCTAGAACAATAAAAAAAAACTTGAGCTGAATAGAGGGAATAAAAATATTGCAGAGAGTTAATTCCAGCTAAATCCTACACTTTGCAATTTTGGATCCAGTATGCAGCTAAAAAATATCAATTCAAGCTAGAGAACCACTGCAAAAGCCGAAGCGAGTAAAGCAAAACGTCGATACGCGAATACAAGTATTTGTCATGTTTTGATCGGTCGTCGGGAAACGTGTAGTGCAACCGACTGACTGCAATCTTCACGAATAATTATTAACATCAACGTCGAGGGTGAATTAAAAGGAAAACACTCCAGCAACTACGCTTCCTTTGATCCGCTCCCGGAAGTGCCTGCGTTTGAACGGCCATCGTTCCCTCTATCTATATCAAGGTCTCTATCAGTCTATCGATCAAAGACAGAAACGTCGGCGAGACATAGCCATCGGGTCGAGCAGAGGCGCGTTTACTCGTCGCGCATAACAGAGCAGAGTCGTAATATCCGGCAAACATAGGAAAGATCATGCTGCGTTTTCTATTACCGGCACGAGAAGCTTATTATCGTGCAAGCCGCAGGAACGTGGCGGCAATGACATCCTTTAAGGGAAGCGGCGAGATCGCGAAACAAATGAAACCTCTTCTCGTCAATGATTCCTACACTTATTGTTAGATCCAGCTAAGACCTTAAGGCAAGAATCATATTACAGATCATCCAATCATATTATAGAATCACTAAACGCTAATTGATTAGTTTTCTAACGAAAACCTCATTCTCCTCGTTTTACTCTTAGTACACACGATTGAGTCATTCGTCCTGCACACATTTCTTTTCTTCGAATTAGGAGCATTAAGCAATTAATTATAACATTTATGTACGATTTTTTTTAAATGCATAAATATTTTCTAAAGCTGTTAAAAGTATATATAAGAAATAATTTTTGTATAAAAAAAACATTTAGCACGTTATTAATCATTATTTACAGTTTTGCTTATGAAGAGATCGATTTGACCGTTTGCTGTTATAAATTAGCTTTTGTTTCAAGAACTTAAATTTATGTATAATACCGAAACTAATTATAGGTAACAACGTAGTAAAAGAATTCTAGATAAATGAAAAAAGCCAAGGCTGTATTAATTAAAATGATAGGAATTAACTCGGGAATGACTCGTCATAATAGTAAAGGGCCGGAAATTATATAGGGGTTAATAATTCTACAGGCGTTTTTCAAACGTAAAAATGACACGCGTATAAGCCATCATTTATCATACAAATTTCATTTCGATTTAAGGCGATTCAATGTTATAAACGTCAGAATACAATAAAACAGGATACTGCGAAAGCCGCAATGTGATTTACCGCAAGGATAGAGCGATCATCGTAGATAGTACGATTGCCGAGAAACGCGGAGATAATCCGTGACCGCCGGCGATTTGAGAAATCTCGGACGCGCATCGTTGCGATCGCAAAAGAATGCCCGATACTGCGGTGCACCTGCACCGTTAAGAATCGATGCATACCGGCGCCTCGCCGGTTGTTGCAACATTCGACGTACTTGACCGCGCGAACGGGATCGCCATCGAGGTCCTTG
>NW_017259336.1:3058809-3066236 GCF_001594045.1 Atta colombica | reverse complement strand
GAACGGTTATTGGGCAGCCGGGGGAGAGAGAGAGTACAATGACTCTGCTCTGTGGAACGTCACGCTGCACTCGGCGTATTATCCCGATCGCAGGCTTGCATAAAATATGGCCCTGCGCAGACACGTTTCATTGCACCAACGAGAATAATTCGATTCCTCGTACGGCCCTCGACGATTCGAAACGGTAGCGAGAGCCGGGACGTCTCGCTACATTAGTTCTCGTTATCAATGCGTTACGTGCGAACGAGCTGTTGCTTTGACGTTGTACTGCATATCACATGAGTGAGAAGATTCTGCCAATAATTTATTGCAAAAATTTAATGCCGTGACGATTGTGCATTAACAAGAATTTCTTTTAATAAATGCTATATATGTTGTATATAATATAATAATTTTATATCGAGTTTGTGATAGAAAGTGATCAGAAAATCTTACGTTAGTATATAATTGATAAATATTTTTATCAATATTGATACATTTTATTACATAAAAATTCTTAAACATTTAGCCTTATACGAATTTTATAATATCACATCTTTCAGAAAAATTGTAGCATGCAACACTGCTAGTACAATTTATTTAAATTATATTGTATATGTTATTAAAAACATATCGTGACTTGAATCCGTTTTTGAATTTGTTATATTGAAATTTTGAAAATATGTTGTAAAAATTTCTCTCTCTCTCTCTCTCTCTCTCTCTCTCTATCTCTATCTATCTATTTATCTATCTATCTCTCTTTTTCTCGATTTTATCACAAAAATTTTTCGTTTGAATATAATTCTTTCCCATTTATATGTTTAAAATAATTTTGTAATTAAAGTGATATTTCTTCTCCACTCCAACTGGAAATAATATCCAGGATATTATCTCTACTTACAAATTCCGTTCATCGGGAACATGCGACAGCTCGAAAGCCAGTTGCCTCGACTCGCTCCATTAGCTGTCGTTATCAATGCGTTACGTACGATCGAGCGCCGATCTGCGTGTCGTGCGAGCATGTTTCGCGGAGGGTCGGACCGGTGCTCTCACATGCATCGATAAATCGACGGTTCGTAAATCTTTCGACTTCCGGCGTAGTGACCGCGCGGGCGATCGATCCGTTAGGAATCACTCGGACTATATCCTTCCATCGACAGCGCTCTATCGAGGATTAAAGCTCCGACGATGGGTACATCCTCCGCTAGTTGCCTTCTGTTTAACGTGATTTAAGCCGGTACTGCGCGTACGTGAATTATGAACGACAGCGACGATCAGATTCGGACGATGTTCCCGCACCGATTAATTCATGTTCACGACAAACGATAAGAAATAGAATTTAATTTCCTGTTAGATTTTGAATATGTTGCTGTTATTTTTAAAAGTAGATTCTTTTATTCAACAATCTCTGTGTTTAAACATAAACCTAGAAAAAGGCACAAATCTCACAGAAATGACAAGATTTAAAAATAACAAATATAAGTAAGAACGTGTTACGACCGTTTTTTGTAAAGTCAATTCTGCTAAAAACTTTTTTCTCGAGCCTATAACAAATTGAAAAGAAATTATGTCGCAATCGCGTGAGCGAATATGATGATCATGTTGGCGTTCCAGGCGTAACGAATTATCTACCTGCTGGAGTCTCTGTCTTGCAAACCCAGGTATATTCATCGAACGCGCACCTTTCACCCAGCAAAAGAGATAGAGACGTGTCGGCGCGATCATCGGAATTAAAGGTCTCCGCGCCGATCAGGATCGTTAAATCCTAGCGCGATTAAGCAAGAGACCACGGCGCGGCTATACACTTATACAGAACGTCCCAGACCTACCGGGTCTAGCCATAAATTCTTAAATGAATTTAGACTCGATGTTGCCTTAATAAAACCACTATTTGATAAGATTCATCAATATTAATATTTTTGATTCTGTGATAAATTTCTGTGTTAAATTTTTAAATAAAAATTCGATGAGACGAACGGAAAAGAGATAGTTATAGTCTTTTTTAGAGAGAGTGTACTTAAACTATTTAAGATATATTTTAAGAATTTATTCAATCTTTATGTTATATAGAAAATATAAATTTAGCATTTAGCAATCTTGATTGCTAATTTATTAAATCTTTAGATCTCTAATGAGACATTGACGCTTTGATCTAAACTTATATTTTTAACGATAAGAGGATTAATATATATTTATTACACTTTCTAAAGTTTTAAATAAGAAATTATTTTGATATTTGATTCAAAAAATATTGCAGAATGATTTTGTTGGGAAGTATTTAGAAATTTCACTGGATTCAAATTTGCAAATAATTCTGTTTAGAAGAGAAAGAAACCAAAATAAATACGCTTAAATTGATTTTTAGAAACTTGGTTATTAAAATATTTTGCAGCATTACCAAGCGTTTTAAATAATTACTTTGATGGTTCCATCAAAAATTAAGTTTTGTGCCTAACTAAATTTCTACCTCAGCAAAACCGTTCTTTCCACGTGAGATTTCTCAGTTAGAGATCTGGTGAATGCGGGTGAATGCACACTACGTGCATAACGCATGTATATCTGGATGCGCCCGTGGACGCGTTCGTCCATTCATCCGTTAGGCGAGATGCTGGAAGGAGGAAGGTCTGAAAACGCTTGACGGGCGGGCGCGAAGCGCAGGTGTCAGCCAAAATTGGAGCGTCTTGTACGTGTCTTATTTGAAAGTCACCCTCGCGGAAGGGGTATACAAACTGTATGTAGTATATCGCCGTCAAGAGCAGCGGCAGAGAAGCGGGATTCTCGGTACGGAAGCGGGGTCGAGAGACGACGGCTACAACAACTAGCGACGTAGGAAGCTGCTGTTGTTACCGTCGGTTTATCCGTACGATAGCGCGGCCAATCAACGAATCAGCTCCTCAGGCTCTCTCGACGGTTGTCCGCCTGTCCGCCCGAAGCGGAAGCCATCCGTTTCCGTCGGTTTCCCAACAACGGCGCGCGAGGAGTCAGCCAACGCAGCGCTTGACGAATCGCCGGCGTTTATCCGCAACGCGCGCGGAATTCCGTGAGGTCGTTTCCTCCATCCTCTATCGTCTCTATCTCTCTCTTTCTCGCTCTTCATACTCTCTATCTTCCTTTTTCTCTTCTCTTTCCTCTCTCCCCCGCCCTTCCCTTCTTTCTGTCTCTCTTTCTTTCTAACACTCTGACAAACCGAATTACGTCAAAACGTAACCGGACAGGCTTAATTACGCTTGCGGTGTCCGAGTGTATTGGACATCGTATTTCGTTCTAACAACATTTAGCCTTCTAAGCGCATACGGGTTTCTCCACTTAAATCTCCAAATTTAGAGTTCCCTTTCGCAATTCTATAACACTCGCGTATGCAAATTTTATTTGATTAGGTTACTAAAATAGAGAATATATAAAGATGAAGGATATATACATATATACATATGTACATATATCCTTCTTTATATACACGATATTCCTCAGGATGTTTCGTAACTTTTGATACTGTCGGGAAGACGGTGATTTTAACATGAAAAAGTAAATTGAAAATGTAGCAGAATAAAACTTTTTCATATGAAGCTTTGGTTACAGCAGAATTGACTTTAAAATATTTGCTGGGTATGTATTTCTCGACTTAATGGATCTTGATATAACCTACTATTTCGATTCATGTTTGTATTTGTATTGATCAAGAATATACAATAAACTAGGATATTCCTATATGAATTTTATTACTTTATAAATTGTTGAAAATATTGCCCGAACACGAAACTTCATAAAAAAATTGTATTCTATGTTTTTGACATATTTTTTTTATGTAAAATCACTTTCTTTTTTCTCAGTCGTACTATCACGAAGCATTTTGTATATATACTCATATGTGTATATTTATATATTTGCAATTGCATCCAAGAAAGTATTAATGTATATTATTAAGAATTTATTTTAATAAAAAATAAATCGCCATTTCCGTTTACATATATCTAGTATACATGTATAATATTTTCCATGATATTAATATGTGCATATATGAGATAGATTGTAAATATTTTCTTCATTGCAATTGAGCACAATTCAAGTAGTATTCAGTTTGATAAATTAATTAATATTAAAAAAATATATTGTCATTGATCACGAAACTTGTTAAAATATTATTAATTATGCTGTTCTAGATATTATTATGATAACATTAAACACATGTACTTCAGAAAATACGAAAACTGTCAGCTGTGGAATCACATTAACATGCAAGATAAAATATTATATGATGAAAACATTATCGATTTATTCTTGTACAGTTTTGCTAAAATATTTAAATATTTAGCTTATAAATACAGATTTAAAAGTAGTTTTATCGGATCATTAAAATAATTATGTAGAAAATTCAAACTTGATGAGCAGTGCTATAAAAAGTTTCGATATTCTGTCAACTAGCTTGCGTCCTACTGAGCGTCTTACATTATTATTTTGATGATTTAACAAAATTGTTATCAAATTTCTATTTTTAAATTTATAAATATTTTTGTACAAGACCGTTTCAAACTTATTACTAATAATTACTCTCATCTTTTATTCTTTTATTCACTCTGGCTTATTGTCATTTATCTCGTATGCAATCCGTTACTTCGGCACACAGGTGCATACACAAGCAGGTGGGTCATTGGTGCATGGCAAGACAATAATGCAACGGGACACAGTCATCGTTAATTAGTGATCTTCGACATCGTCTTCCCTCTGAACCGCCTCACTTTTCCATTCCTTCGAGACATGTGGGTGATGGCAACGAGCGGGCATAACACGCGTCCAATCACGCTCGAAGTGAACAATGAGCGAATGAATCAATGGTTCGCCTCTTAAAAGAATGATCGCGATCCTCGCTTTTCTTTTTGATCCTTAGTGATTGGTTCTTCATTTTGTGCGCTCTCGGGTGGTTGCGTATTTATCAACGGCATACCATGTCGCTCCATTTTTACGAACTTTTTAATTTTCGCTGAAATCCGACGTCAATCGGTACACCGCCTATAAATGGTTGCATTAATTGGTACGTTCTCCCGGAAAGGATACCTGGACGGCAATAGCGGCAAACCTGTCAAGTTTGTTCTGATCGTGAGTGGGATATTTAAAGTAGCTTTAGCGGAAAAAATGATTTTGCTGAAATGTTTAAAAATTTAGCTAGATAATCTGAAAATGTGACCTAAAAATAATTGTTAAAATAATTATTATTATTAAAAATAATTATAATTAGAACGCTCATGCTGGCTGGAGTATGTCAAAACTTTTTGCAGCATCATACTGGAGGTTTTTGCATAATTATTTTGATGATCTAAGTAAAATCGGTTTTTTTCTTGTTATAAAATTTCAAACATTTTACAACATTTTCAATAAAATGTAACGAAATTTATAAAAAAGATGCTAAAAATAAAATCCAACCGTTAATTAAGAACCAATATTACTCACATCATAATTGCAATAAAGAAATGAATGTACTATAGAATCAGTCCTGTAATAATCAGAAATCAACGCTGCATTGGGGATGTGTTCCGACGCTTTAATGCGCCGAATTAGTGGAAATCTCAACGTCTCCAACCAACGTTCGGCAAACATTTTCGCGCGGAATCAGCGAAACGCGAAATAGGAGTAAGCGCAAATCGGGGCGCACTAATTTGCGGGTAGGTTCATGCGTGACCGGCATTTGACATTTTAGCAGCATCACCACCGCGTTTTCTTTAAGATATCTCTTGGAATTACGTTTGGACAGCGAAGGATTTAATTGCGCCATTCCATGCTCTCAGCTTCGAATTGCACATTTCGCTTTCCGTTCGATTTCATGAAATTCTCAAGATAATTTTTCGCCAATCGAATCAGCATTTTCGCTGTTGCAACAACCAACGCTGAAAACATAATAGTCTTATCGTGTTAGAACAAAGAATTCTCATCTAAATTGAATTTGACTGCTCATTTAGGAATTTTTATACTCTTGTGAGAAAAGAGTTGAAATATTTAGAAGCGAACGTGGAGCTTTCTTTATTATATATACAAAAATTTGATTGTAATGACGAAATATACATTTTGTGAAATACATTGATTGTAAAAAAAATAAAATAGATGATTTATTTTCTGGGAATAAAATTTTTTTGTCATTTTTAAATAAGAATTTTATATTTCATTGAAATAAACATTATATCCCACAAATAAATTTTTAAATATCTTTTTTTTCACAATCAGTATAGTAATTGGAATCTTCGGATTCATTTTATAAAATTAAGAGAGACTTTTTTGTAACGTTATATTTAAAACATAACTCCTTGAATTTCTCAAACTCACTTACGTTGCAACCGTAATTCACTACCACCGCAAGCCATACCAAATGCAAGCGGAAATCACGAGACGTCGAGATACCCACAAGAACGCGAATGCGCGGCTTCCATTTCCCAAACGACACACGGCGAAAGGCGCAAAAAGGAGCTCCGTGCGGCTCGTTACGTCGGAAAACATCGCGGGCGGAACTACGAGCGAATGCGGTACGACGACGTCAGGGAAACAAAATTCAAATGCGCGTAATGCATCGGCCAGAAACGTCGTCGTGAAAAAGAAAGGTCGCTTTCCCGCGATGGAACTTGTCGTTGAAAATACGATCGTCGGCCACAGCCGAGAGAAGAGAAAACGCGTCGTGGACGTCGCCGGTGATTTCTCTACACGTTTCTCTCCGGGAAAACGTCGCCTTTAATCGAATCCCATTAAGATTTAAGGGCGAACCGCGCAATAAATTACACCACCACCCGCTGTGAAACGCTATCGACCCCTGATAGGCAAAGGACCGTTCTCGTGCCCGGCTTACGGATCTGGAATTATTCGACCTCGATTACGGGTCTGTCGCGCGGCTCCTTGTTAGATTGAAAAGAAATGTGTTGACAGATGCGACAATGCTGCAGGAACAGTTCGAGAAATAAAATTTAAACAATAAGGACAATAATGTAAATTTATCATTTTGAAACTTGCCGACGAATAAATTCACATACAGTTTCTTACGAAATAAAAATTTTCTACGAAATTTTATTTCTATGTAAATTGTAAAAATCTCTTTGTAATGATTTATATAATTTATTATCATATTCATAACACACGTGAAATTTTTAATAGAAATATTCTAATAGAAATTCTAAATAGAAAGTCATTTATAAATTTGCAATTTATATGTCTACTTTTTATTTATGAACAAAAACGAATTTTATTTTATTTATTTTAAAAGTCAAGATGCCGCATTTTAATGTGTTTAAATATATTTCAGGTGAGTTTTCGAATATTTTCTTTCCTCTAATGTCATTTAAGATAAGAGGTAAGATGCAATTTCTTTCTAATATCAAATAGAGGACATTTACGAAATTAGGATTCATTTCTTTTAGACATTTATATCTATTTATTATTATTATATCTATTTATTTAGTGTTTTATATATATATATA
>NW_017259336.1:3058227-3058549 GCF_001594045.1 Atta colombica | reverse complement strand
TATATATATATATAAAACACTAAATAAATAGATATAATAATAATAAATAGATATAAATGTCTAAAAGAAATGAATCCTAATTTCGTAAATGTCCTCTATTTATCATTATCGATACAAGACACGTCTCCATAACAGTAAAGAAAAAAAGTCGATTAGCCGACGAAACACAGTTGTTAGCGCGCCGGAAATCGTACTCGATTCGATTGACAGAATCGATAGGCGGCAACCTTCATTCGAATGCAGAAATCTTTTTACAGAAGCTTTTTCTTGCAGAAAATGACGAATCGCATACTCGTCGGTTCTCTGTGATATAGTTTTAAGT
>NW_017259336.1:3048452-3058127 GCF_001594045.1 Atta colombica | reverse complement strand
TATGTTTTTTTCTCATAATTAAAAGCAATACCAGTGACAATATTTCATGAACGATTATCGAAAATCACACATTTTATCGAATATATTAAATACCTTACAAAATTGTAATAAAAAATACATATCTACATATTACATATCTATATTATGTACCAGTGAAAAAATAAAATTCACTAAAACCAAATTTAACAAATTTAAAACTTTTGTTTAAGTCTAAATATTTATTTAAATATTTATTTAAATAGTACCATAGTAACTATAGTAAATATTTACTAAAAATATAATAGTTAAATTAATAGTTTTTATCAAATAAATATATCTTCATATTTAGTAAATATTTAGTAGGTACTATTCAAATATATAAATTATTTATTAAAATTTAGTACATTTTTTTTTAGTGTATGTAAAATACCAATACATGTATATCATAACTTGCTTTCCTCTTGTATTTTGTGAAAAAAAGTTTGCTTTATAAAGCAAAGGTTTAAAAATCAAACCTTAATTGCAATAAAATATTCGATTTAGTAGATATTTTCATTCCTCGTAGATCACGGGCCAGCCGAAGCGACTGTCGCAACAAAGATCGTTACAAACTCGCGATTGCATTGAGTCGTTAATGCGCCCCGTACATCGCAAGCTACGGCGGCTGTATGCACTCACACTAAACGAATCGCATTACGAGCGCCATTATCGTAGAATGTACTACTCGCCTTACTATCGGAATCTGAAATTTCGCAGTTGCCTCGCACCTGCTGCGCCTTGCTGCGAAATTATGCGCGCCGCAAATCGCAGTCTCGCGTGCGGTGCCGCGGCGAAGAACAAGCCGCGCGCGCATTGCGCGGCATGGCGCGATCGATAGTCGATCTCTCGTGCGGCATGCCTAACGCATACCAACGAGCTCGAGGAAAACGAGACTTCTCGTTGCATCCCGGCTACATCCGCGCCGCACCGGCGCTATGCGGCGACAAAGTTTTAACGACGACGATTCCTCTACATTCAAACGCGATACCTCGGGTTGACTTAATTCGCGAACGATCATTTTATTGAATTAGCATTATCAAGTTTTACTACTAGACATAGTAAGTGAAAATAGACTGGAAAATGTTCAACAAATAAGCGAACAATTGCATCGTATTCCGTCAATTCTTCACTTATTTATGTTGAACATTTCTCGAAGCGAATGCTTGATGCTTAGTAATAATTGTTAAATACACGCAAAAGTGTTATTAAACACCGACATCCGCTTTAACAGAATATAGACTTCTTCGCTCGTTTATATTTAATATTAGATTTTTTTTTTATAAAAGAATCGATTTTTTTCGCGTAGAAAAATTCGCCTGTATACATTTTTCAATATGTTCAGTATTATATAGGTATCTATACACAATCTTGTACAAAGTAAAGCATGTAAATGAAGTAATAAAAGATAGAATAAAAACGTCATATATGTAGCCTAAAATATAAAATGACACAAAAGCGATACGCAGAGATGACCCAAAGCGAAATAGGAAATGTTGGACGAAAAATTCAATGACAAGGCGATCAAAATTTCCCCGCGAGCAAGCAATTTCGGTGCCGATGCTCTCGACCGTTATTACGTAACTTTCGAAACCATGAAAGGTTGATCCATATACGTCGTTCATTAAACGGCAATACGTGCTGCGAGCGGGAATATTCTGAATGTTCTGAAGTTTTAACGACACAGCGAAGATAACCATTCGTGGTTAAGGTTTCTCGCGATTCAGATATCGAAATCACATACGTGAGTAATTAATTGCCAGAACGAAGGGAATAAAGAAGCAATCGCGATATAATCCTTTGAGAGGTAAGAAAAATGGCCGTATCGAAAGTTCTGAACAAATTTAATAACGCCACGCTAGAAACTCCCGCAACTTCGATAATAAAATTACTGTTTAAGTATCATCATGGGATAGTCTAGCTCACGGATATTCCTTTCATGATCTCGTTCTTCTTGTGGTTCTTTAATACGTACATATGTTATTATCTATGTACATACATGTATAATTTCTGGGCTGATCATTTTCCAGGTATTCCAGGAATATATATCAAACGCGAAGAACGCAAAATAATACTTTGCATATGAATGTATTTTATAATTTTTAATTTGGTAAAGAGGAAAAACTGTAATATTTAATGAGATGGTAGAGAATACCACGGAATATTTAAATATCTTTATATCTTTAGTTATTCTTGATTATTATAGAAGATATGAGAAAGTGCATATTAATTGTTTACATTTTATAATTTTAGTGCGCTTAAGATCATCATTTTTAGAATTTTATTTAGTATTGTAGGAAAAATCAGAATAAGATAAACAAATGAATATATAATGTGAGAAAAGGGATATTGTATATTATGCAGCAATTGTTTTTGTAAATGCGAAATACCCATGATAAGAATATTTTTCAGAATTTAACGTAGTAAAAAGATACTGTAGAATATAAAATATCTGATCGGGGAATTATAAAACATCAAGACTTTTTGCGATATCTATGTATAAAAATTATTATATACGCACACAACATGCATACTTCAAACGTGTATATTTTAGTTATTCTTTATTTTCTACAAAAAATCATACACGGATAGGATTTTTTAGGATTTAATTTAATAGAATTGCAAAGTTGAAGATATTATAAAACGCAAGAAATCGCATGCATCACTTTGAAGCTTTTTAAAAGTATTATTAAGAAATATTATAACGAAAACTGTACACTGAAAAAAATTTCTGAAAATGAACGAATCAGAATTTTCTGATTAAATTTATCAGAATTCTAATTGAGATAATCAAATTCTGATTGAAATAATATTTCTGGTAAAATCTACTAGAATTTTTATTTTTACCAGAATTTATTTTTACTAGAATAATTATATCAATCAGAATTCTCTTTGTCCGTTTTCCACCAGAATTACTATTTAATCTAACCAAATTATTTTTCTCAGTATATACTTGGAACTATTTTTAAAGTAACCGATGATTAAGGCTTATTGTATGCAAGAAAAAAGAGAGAAAATCAAATACTGCGTAATTTAAGATAATTTCAACATATTGAAATCATCACTATGCAATTGAATGTTACAAAATTGTCATAACTGCCATAAATGTTTTCACAAATGCTGTAATGCGAAGTATCCGTCAGAATTATCTGTAACTATCCATAATTTTCCCACAAAGTATCCCGGACTGAGGAAATAAGTTTTTTTTTTTCCAAAACTTACCTCAATGCGCGCGAATGTATTTAATAAAATGTCCTTCCATAAATTACACAAGATAGATACCTTCTCTAATGTCATTGCGTGAAGCGCAAACCGAAGCCGAGAAGAGAAAAACGGGTCTGTGAGCCTGCAATCGCGACACGCAATCGCGATATTCTTCCGCCCAAGGCGCGCGCGAAAATATTTCTTTCCTTTTATTTATTTATTTTTTCTTAACTGTGCTTTTTATTACGACAAACTTTTGAGGTAAGCAACGATCTTCGGTGGGGAATACAGAGAGGAAGGAAAAGAAATAGGTAGAAGGGGCCTAGAAAGCCGTTTACCTGCACGCGCATTCCGACAGATCGAGTTTGCGGGAGCTAAAGCATCAGACTGAGTAATTAATAGTTGATTGAAGCAAACGCGCCTACGGAGAAACGAACAGTCGGAGAGTGGTAAGTGAGAGAAGGATAGAAGCGTTAGGGACGAAGGGAAAAGGAAGCAAGGCGAGGCTGTAGTTAGCAATGAGGCAGATCGCGGCAGCGATACGAAGAACTCTGTGATAGCTTCTCGATAGCTGTGCGCACCTTCCCTCCCCTTTCTCTCTCTCTCTCTCTCTCTCTCTCTCTCTCTCTCTCTCTCTTTCTCTCTCTGCAAGGTTTTTTTCTCATCTCCTTTATCCTCCCTTTGCGCGAGAACGCGAGATTGCCGCACGTGAATGATAGCGAACGGAGAGTGGCGCTTCGCGTTAAATATGCATCGTTCGGGAGATAAATTGCGCCTTAACCAAGAGCCAGTCGGCCGGGTATTATAATAACCTAATAAAAGTGATTAATACGGGACCGCCGCGATATATTACCTTACGGCACCGTCGGGGATGCGCCGTCGGGCAAGGTTATCCTGGCGTGAGACGTGGGGACGCCCAGCATCCTCTCGATGGACGGGATATTCTACTTCCAGCGACGCGCACCGCTGCTTCTAGACCCTATGGTCGAGAATATGTGTTTCCACGTAGATATGTGTAGGTTCGTTTGTGTGTATGTGTGTGTGTGTGTGTGTGTGTGTGTGTGTGCGTGGCTTACTATGGTCATATGTGACGATGTCGGTAGACGGTCGCGTTGTACCATTAATTTGTGAACAACCGACTTTCTGGCGGAAAATTAAGGGAACATCGCGGTTAGGTGAACGAAGAATAAGAGAGTCGTTAACATCTTTTAGCTTCATGGTAGAGAGAGTCGCGGTAGTTTATAACACATTAACCGCGATCCTCATTAAGATCTTTCGCGATTATAACTTCCTGAAAACAGGATTAAATAAACAAGACCCTCCAACACACTACAATATGATATTACAACGTGGGACTGTAACGATTTTGAAGTACCACCGTCAGTCCCTTACAGACAGTGCGGAGGTCGGACTGTCCCTTACAGAGACGGAAATACAACAATACAAAATATTCAAATGAAAACACGGACAATCGCGAAGTTGTTGAATTCCGAAAGCCGCACAAGGGACAACAATATACGAACGTTATTTTAACATTCATTTGAGTTCGCTGGCACAACGACGAAGTTCCATCAGGCTACGAATATTCTACGTCGCGCGGAGTGTAACCCGCTCGGGAACTTCCTCCTCCCGTCACGTCGCACTTTTTATTTCACCCTTTGTCAGATTTACATGCGCGACCCGCAGGTTCCGTGCTGTCGTTATTGCTTTTCGGCTTGTTCGTTACACGCCGTATACGAATGTTCCGGCAAAGTTTCCCTGAGGTGGATGAGCGTTTCCTCTCGCTCACTCCCTCCCCTCTTCAACCCTTTTACTCTCCTATTCACCGTAGGATCGTATCTTCGCTTGCGATCCGTCTCGATTGGCCCTCTCCGTTTACGGATTCCATCTTCCTTCGAGATCGTGCATGGAACGAGCCACGATGACGACGAAGTGCATTCATCCAAGCGCGTTTTAGTGTGCACTCGTCCTAGGATCGCTCGTAAAATCCTGCAGAACCAATTTTTCCGGTCGCATCCCACCCATTCCTCCACCGCGCTTCCCCGAAATAACGTCGATGCAAGAATAGAGGCAATTTTCGATTTGCACAATCGATGCGTCAGTGTGACTGTCGCAACCCGCGTAAATCAGATCCGCGTAAACCAGTGCGATACAAAAAGTGCTTTTTGCACAAATTAAACGAATTTGATAGGTTTTGCAAATTAGATTGCATGTGATTTTAAGGAAACGTATCATTGTAAAAAAAGATGTCGACAAACGTATAAATAGATTTCTTATAGGACTCGTGTTATATAATTATACATTTTATACTTATACTCGTGTTATATAATTATATGTTTTTATTTTTTGTTTTATAATATTTAGAAACTGTCAGTTTCAAAGAGTTTTCATTATAAAACTGACATATAATTTTTCTCGTCAATTTAATTTTATATTTATCCTTTTTAGTTCATCAAAACTCATTTATATGAGCATACAGTATACGAATTTGTAAGGCTTACGCATACAGAAAAGCAAGAATTGTCAAATACTTCCAAAATTTATATATATATTATATCAAAGACGTGACGTGTAAATTATTGTACTTAGGAACGATTTATAATTTGAGATAATTTTCTTTCAATAAAAGAATTTCATAGAGATTGGATAAGAATTTATTATTAAAAAAAAGAGTTTTCCTCCGTAAATACAAGAAGTTGGTCCGTAAATACAATAAAAAAATCTATTGATTGTTCAGATTTCAATTTTGAAGGTGTTTTTTTAACGAGTTCAGCAATAAGCATTTGAGATTAATTACAAACACTCTGTGTTTCATTGTTTATGCGGATGATATCTAACTTATCCGTAAATGAGTTTATATATCACGAATAGCGCGGCATGTACATGCACGATGCATCCTCCATAATACCGGAAGATACGGCGCGTGAACTGGGTGTCGGCCTTCTTTCCGGCAGGGATCGAAAACTGCAGCTCGGCCAACCGTAATTGAGCTGTTGATTGCAAAAGTGGCTTAGAGCGCGGCGTTTTACGAGCGTCGTTTCGGCGCCTTTCGTGGCGTCGGCGTCTCGCTGCTTTGCGTTTTTATTTTCTGCTGTGAGAAAGAAGGGGAAAGGAAGAGAGAGAGAGAGAGAGAGAGAGAGAGAGAGAGAGAGAGAGAGAGAGAGAGACTGTTTCGCGCGAGCTGCAATTCGCTCTAGCTTCTTATTGCCTCCGCAAATTGACCTAATTCTCGCTACGTGCTGCGGCTGCTCTATAATCTCTTTCAAGTCGTAGGAAATCTGATCGTCCTGGACGAAGCAATTTTCCGCGCGAGGTCACGCGACGGAATCCTCCGTACTTGACTAAAAAATACGTAAATTCTGAATAATTTTTATTTCTCTCGAAAGTCATCTCTTCCTTTTCTTCTGTGTATTTAAGTGAAATAAGAAGATATTAAAAGGCTACATTAAATAAATTATTTTAGAAGATTCAATTTGCAATCATTCAGTCATTATAGTTACAAATGTATAATGTAAATTATTGTACTTAGGAATGACTTGTAATTTGAGACAATTTTCTTTCGACAAAAGAATTTCTATTTGCAAAGATTGGATAAAAACTTACTGTTAGAAAAAAGTTTTCTATCCTAAATGAAAAGTCGGTAAAACTACTGATCCAGATTTTAATTTTAAAGATCTCAAACGCAAAGTTGTAATTTTGATCCAAGTTATAAAACAAGTAAAACATTAAAGTTCAAAGCTTTTATTGATTTTCTTCAGCTGCTTACGCTCTTTTTCTTTACTTTCGACTTGTCGCACCTTCGTTTCAGACAAGTCGGAAGGTTGCGAGTAGGTAATCTCTGTGTCTGATTTATAGTTTTTAATTTGAGTCTCATTTCAACCCTCTTGTACGTCTAACGCGAGAAGAGCACGGGGAGAATGAGAAAGTCCAGGGAAAAAATTTGGACCAATCTCTTCAATCTTAAGTAGTACCGTTTTTCTTTGTCCATATCCAAAAGACAGAGATTTATTTTACAAGATTATACTGTTTATGTTAATTCAATAAAGCTTACATTATACTTTGAACATTTTTCTGTAAGTTTTCGAATTCTTGTGATTTACAATCATCAAACTCATCATTATATTTTTTGTTTAATTTAAAAAGAATCTTTATTTTCTTTTTATAAAAAAGAAAATGATTCTCTTTTGCAAAAAGAAAAATGCATTAAAGGATAATTATCATTAATTAATTATATAATTAAAATTGATATTTTGATGCTCAATTAACACAAATTATAAATAATCTATCATAAGATTAAATATATTTTTAACGGAGCTTTTCAATTTTCAAATATATAATCTAGATCTATTTTTCTTTTGGATTCTAATAGGATCTAAAGGTGCCTCTACATAAATATATTATAAATAAAAACATAGTTCGCAAAGCGCAGAATGAAAATTTGCATTTGTTTTTTTCATTGTGTGCAGTTGGTTTTCATTTATGTATATCTTGCGTCGTCATTCTGCATCAGGATTTGCGAACTACGTTTTGCGATTTGCGAATTATGTAGAGATATCTTTATAATTATTTATTTACGTGTTTTTGCAATTTCACCGATTTTTAAATTCACGGACTCTTTTACAGAGAAATATAAATATATAACTCTCAAATTTTGAAGTATCGAATTTGAATTTTGGATTGTCTGACTCGCCGATTTCCGCAGCTTTGACTCTTAAAGGTCCTCTACATAGAAATCATAGACGGTCGTGGAATCTTAAGTCGTAAGAAACTGACCAATTCTAATCAAATATTCTTCTTATATTGGATTGTGATTAGTTGTTTTCTATACGACTTAAAACTCCACGACCATCTACGACTTCTATGTAGAGGACCCTTTATTATTCTAGTAGAACAAGTCGCGATTATGGCGGAAGATCGGTGTGCACAGATGGCGAATGCATTTCCTCCAACTCTTCGTGGTACTCTGTTCTCCATTCTCATTCGTGCAGACCACAAGAGTGACAGCTTCTGCCTTCCTAGAAGCGGACGAGGGTCCGACAAGAGCGTGTCGGTAATCGTCGTTCTTGGATGATTGCAGCGTTCGTCTGTGCGAGGTGGCGCAGGTGTCGCAAGATTCGCACGTTCTAACTGGATATGGGCTGGTATTATCCCGCAGGAGACGAGAGAAACGACGGGTTCTCTGGCTATCGTCGGCTTTGCCCGTTTTTCCGACCGTTTCTCTGTCAAAGGGCGTTGGAAAATGGACGCGATAACTCTCGTGCCGACAACGAGATTTTACGATATCGTTAAATTTTGTTATCTATGTATCGCTACGTCGATACTTTTGATAATGCAATTGTGTTGTATTGTGAATCCTATTTTAATTTTTGCATCGCGTCAGTGATAATTAATATTAATTAAATTTCAATATTTATATATAATAGTAAAATCTCTCATTTAGAATCAGGTTGCTTTAATATTAATTATTATCGATACATAAGAGTATGTAGAATTCTTATTTTATAGCGAACTTAATCTTTATTTTATAACGTTTTACTTTTTACTATTTATTTTAGCTATAATAAGTAGAATACAATAAGTAGAAAATGCTATATTTATCCAAAGCGGATCTTCGTACCTAATTATATTTTCTATGAATCTGTGAATTTATATAATTTCCGATTCAAGCAAACTGTGTGTCCTAATTATAATTTATTGATTTCAAAATAGTCTAAATTGAGAAGCTAGAGTACATAATGTCACAAATTGAGCAATTTAATTATTATTATTAATAAATAAATATTATTAATGTTAATAAGTATCTTCAAAACATTATAATATATAGGCAATGATGCTTCATCGAATAGTTATTATTTAAAAATTGGATTTTAATTTAATTTTTAAATGAAAAAGGTTTAATCTGGTTTGTATTTCCAGCATCTCAAATGTTCGTATTTTTACACTTGCACTTTGTGCCAAGTATGATCATGGCCATGGAAATGTGTAGAATTTTGAAAGCTTTAATTATAATTCCATTTAGAAGGTAGAAAGGCATGACAGAACGATTCCAGAATATTCCGACAATTTGACAGAAACGTTCAGACAAGTTGTTAGAATAAAGTAGAATATTCTTTTTCTCTCGTCAGCTTGAAACATTTTCCCTCAGGTTTGTTAATTTTCTCAACAACGAATTATCTAGAAGATAACACTTCTGTGTATTCCTGTATACATGTTAAAATTAAAATATTTCGTTAAAATATTCATGCAACTGACTTTATTTCACGAATAAAATCATACGGATTCCTTGAATGAGTTTCCATCCAAGGAACTTTGAAATATTCGTATTTTATTTGAAAAAAAAATGTACATACAGATAATTGTAATACTTAATTGTAATATTTCGATTTTTGAACTTCTCATTCCCAGAATTAAAATTCTAACTTTTCAACTTGTTAAAACATTTACACCGAAAGAAAT
>NW_017259336.1:3044645-3048352 GCF_001594045.1 Atta colombica | reverse complement strand
AGTATAATTATTTAATAAGTTGCAGTTCTCAATCAAATATTCCAATTAAGTACATATATATATATATATATATATATATATATATATACAAATCTGAAAATAATTTCGTTGGACCATCATAATAAGAAACTCAAATATTAGAAACAATACAAAAACATTACAAAAAATTTGATGTTCTAAGCAATTAGCTTGAGCGTTCTGCATATTTTGATAGTCTAACAAAATTATTTTTACATCAGTATTCATAGAGCAAAATTTTTAAATTCTTTAGCCGTAGTTTCCAAACGTACGTCTTCAAACCTGATTTCACTCAATCTTCATATTTGTGCCCTCTTATGAACATTGGTCAAATATTAATTTCGTTAAGAGTAGAATAAAAAATGGTGACGGATTAAATCATTCGGAACGGAAGTGGAAGCAAAACAATGAACCACCTGACGCGATGGCGTCCACTTCTTAGATAAATCTCGCGGTTCCCTTGCTCGCCCACTCCCGCGGCCTCGCTTTAATGCACCGCCGTTACTTTTAATATACTAATCACGCCGTAACGTATTTTCACGTGCGCGCGAAATTCGCCCCGGGGCGAAATTTCACGTCGGGGAGTAATTTCCCCGTACGCCGATATTTCACGCGCGTGCCCTGGGCCAAGATTGGCTCGATTCTTCGTCGACTCCCTCTCCCGCCAACTCTCACATTCTTTCCCCTTTTTTTTTCGTCTCTCCTTCGACCGCGCCGTTCCTACCTTTCTTACTTCACCTCCGGCTTCCTTTTCGGCCGGAAGTAGCATCTCTACTGTCTTAAGTAGCCGTAAAAGAGACGCTCGCCTGAGGAATTCGTAAGAGCACCTTGCTCGTTCCTCCCACGCTTTGCTCGATTTTCTCTCTCTCTCTCTCTCTCTCTCTCTCCATTCATTCTCTTTCTTTTTCATACCTTTTTTATCTCATTCTCTTCTTCCTGGCGAGCTCGCGCGAATGTCAGGAACGGCTGGGACGGAATTTCAAGCGCGAAGTCCACCTTCTGTTCCTTTCACATCGACATGCGAATTACGTATGTGTGCATCATTCTAAACTGGCGGTTTACTTTGGTTTATTCCATGGTTTATTCGATGTATGCCAAGTTTGAGTTTGCCGGATTACAGAAATTTGAGTAAATCAGAATTCTTATGTATAATTTTTATTTGATTTCTGCATTCTCATTGCAGAAATCATTGCAATAATTTGCTGTTGATTTAATAATGTACGACACTGTTTAACACAAGTAAATGAAGAAGATTATATTTGGACATAAAGAAAGTCTTATAATATTTTTGTGTGATCATAAAATTTCTGGTTCAAGCAAGCTGCCGATTATTTGTCGCTTTTGAAACACAATTCTAAATTGAAACTGGAATATCTAATATCATAAATTAAATTGACAAACAGTCTAATAATGATGCTACTAAGCATCATTAAAATTCTATAAAGAATTCAATTATTTATTCAATTATTTATCAATTTAATTTGTGATATGATTTATTAATTTAATTTGTGATGTAATATTACTCCAGCTTCAATCTAGAACTATTCAAGATTGATAAATAATAGGCACAGTCTGCTTAAACCGGAAATTATAAGCTCCACGTAAAAATATTATTAAGCAACAAAACTGACTTTGATCGAACATGATCTTTTTCTTTATTTGTGTTAAACATTTCTTGATTGATTTTTACTTACTATTAATTGTTCATTACTTTATATTTGTTTACTTTTGTGTGTGTGTGTGTGTGTGTGTGTGTTTGTGTGTGTGTGTGTGTGTGTGTGTGTGTGTGTTTGTGTGTGTGTGTGTGTGTGTGTGTGTGTGTGTGTGTGTGTGTGTTATATAAAATACTCGAACACTCCTTCCGGTCCCAATTATCAAATATCAGAAAATTGTAGTCTCCGTTTCATATTCAACCGCATACTCGAACAAAACTATCGATACCTGAAAGTATCCCTATCCGATGGAAAAAAAACGCTCTGCGCGTTTTTCCAGAACGTTGCCCACGGCCATCACAGGAACGGATAGAAGTCGTATATATTTATGAACGTGTATGTTATACTTCGTTCGCTTTTTCCATGGCATGATTTCAAAGCAGCCGCTCTGTTTCCACCTACTCGTTTCCAGTGATCGCGCAAAAAAAAGACGTATTTTTCTATCTCTCCGTATTATTCGCTGGCATTTTAATTTCAATATCGCGGCCGAATTGCGGTTGACCCATAGCGATCTGCGAAACATAGCGAGCAAACGAAACTTGATCGATCTATGAATTGCTTATCGCACTTTAAATCTTTGATTCATGCTGTGTTTATCGCATATTTAAAATACTAAATGCAACCGTCTTTAATTTTAGATCTACTTACAACATATCAACATATCACAATATTGTACAATTATGAACGATATAGCACACAAATATAACTTTAATGACATAAATTTAAATCTAAATCTAATTAAAAAAAATCTTATCAAAATATATGTATATGAAAATATATATAGAAATATATGAAATATGTAAATCGAAATAATATAGGATAAGATTTACAGTGCGATCAATTAAAAAGAATTTGAAGAAAGTAGATATACGAAAAAATTAATATAAAACATTACATTTTAATTAATTTTGATTATATTTTATTTCAATGTATTTAATGAGAATCTTAATTTTATCTTTAGCTAAAACAGAATATTCTAGATTCCTTTCACTTTTTCATTCTACAAATCTTTTGATCGAATCAGACTTGATTTTTTCTCAGTGGAATTCTGATTAAACTCTTTTATTGCAACTTTTTAATTTTGAATTTTCAATATCTCGCAATTAAGACTGATATTAAAACTTTCTTAAAGTAAATTCTACTTCAAATTTAAAAAAAGAAGAAATTTTATCTATGTGCAATTTTATCAAAGTGTAATTTATTTCGCTCTAAAAAATTATAATTTACATATACGTATATGTTTTTATCAAAAGATGAATATAATCCGTTTTGCATAATTATTCCTCAAACGGAGTAATTCGCGATACAGTTCCGCTCTGTATATCCTATATGCAACTATGCATGTAGTTATGACAAAGTGAACTACATACCGGATATAGGAAAAGCCGGTAAGATCGATCGTCTCTGTAATCCTTTTACAATGTTATCGCTTGACAGCGCCGACACGGGAATATCGGAAACGGGTGAAAAAACGAGACGTGTGCGATATGTCCGTTTCGCGGTTTACTTCCACATGGGAACACGGGAGTGAGCGAAAAGGTTGGGAGGAAAAGAAAAAGAGAGGAAATGCGGCGAGAGATAGAGATGGAGAAAGACAAGAAAGACAGCACGTACATCCGACGTCGGTCGAGTCTGACGAAACTTTACTCGACTCTGCTCCAGGAATATCCCGCGGAAACGGAGGATTAATTCTCCGTCGGAAGTTTCTGACGTCTCGAACGTTCGAACCGGGCAGGGGAGAAGCGTTTAAAGTATTATCCTCGAGACGGTTTCCCGATGCCTGGTCGAGGCCGTAAGAGATGGCGGAATATCGAGACGCGCGCTTGATATCGACCAATTCATTCGATAGAAGTAACGCTTAATGCTGTCTAATACATTCCTCGAAAGTAAAGACTATTGTCCAGTAAGCTTTGTTCACAGAATTTGATAGCGCGATTGTAGCGAAACATGTGTAGAACGATTTTTTTTTTTTTTTAC
>NW_017259336.1:3042733-3044545 GCF_001594045.1 Atta colombica | reverse complement strand
ATATAATGTAACTTATAATACGAACAAAAAATATCATAGATACAAGGCTCAATAAAGGGTTGTTTTTGAGCTATGATGTCTCAAAGGTATATTACTTGTGCTACAAAGCACTTTTGATACATCATAGCTCGAAAATTATCCAGTATTGAGCCTTGTCTATGACGTTTTTTGTTCATCATATATAAGTTACATTATACTAAAAACTAATTCATTCCCCAGGAATTATCTAATTATCAATATAATTAGTGTAAGGTCTTTTAATTGAAAAAATATTAATACAAAGATTAGAAAAAATTAAAATTTTTTACGAAAGCAAGGAAAATTTTTTTGATCACAATACTAAAAGGAACGATTTTGCTGAAGTATCTAAAAATTTAATTATATATAGACATTTGAAAATAATTTTGTTTATCGAATAAATATGTTGGACGCAGAAACTGGTTGCTAGAATGTTGAACTTTTTTTATAGCATTTTTACAGCATTGCTCATCATGCTTGAATTTCCTATGTAGTTATTTTATGAAGGAAACCGTTCAACAAAATTATTTTCAGATCTATATGTTCTAAATTTTTAGATACTTCAGCAAAATCATTTTTTCTGAAAAGTACTTATACTTTTTTATAATAATTATTAATGATGTATATTGTAATTTTTATTATATTTATTATCTTTATGTATATATCATGAATAATTGAGCTTTTAAAAGATTTAGAAGAATAACACAGAATTACAATATTAATAAATGCAGACAATTTTTATTCTTGCTGTATTTCTACATTTTTTTTATAGATTAAAATAGAATAAAAAGGATTAATTTTCTACATTACCTATAAAATTCATTGTATTTTAAGTTTTAAGAACATGATTACATTAAGTCATTTATTTTAAATTACTCATTTTGATTTATTTTCAGTCAAGACAAAATTAAATTAACTTAAGATATTTAATCATAGTTCGTCTTTTCTGTCGTATCTTATCATTGAGGAGAAGATATAACGAAGGTGCTATAGTTGATCGCCTTTAATAGGGGTTAACTCCGTAAGGACCTATCCATCGCGTCATTAATTAAACCACTGCGCGCGATTTACGCCTAATAAATATCTACCGGCGTCTAATATCAATCTGCCAGACATCAATCATAAAGGCAATGGATCACGCGATGACTTAATTGCGATCAGATCGCCTGCACCCTTCTCGTGATGCCACCCTTCCATGTGAGCGACTACGTTGCTCGCCGACATCCCCGCGGACGTTCGTCATTAGGTCGCGACTTATCGAGGCTGGCACGCGTTCTTCTCGCAGCCCTTTTCAACTATCCAACTTGAGGAAGACTCCACGTAAGACTCTTATCGGTTCCGACCAGCCGGAGCGGATCCGTCGAGCGACGACGTTAATAATAATCTTTTTCGACGGGTGCGCGCGTCCTCCTCATCCTCTTCGCCACGGCTTAAGATGCATATAAATATTTCTGAGGCCTTGAAGAGCGAGGATTACCGCATGTGAAAGGGCGCGCATCGCTTTTGCTAGTAGCCCTTTGTCAGATCGCGCTTATTCCGCGGCTCTCTTGTGTGCCACAAGAATAATAAGGTGAGAATGACTGCGGATTGCAAACATTTATTATTACTGTTTAATCTCTCCAGATTTATAATAAGTGTATTCTTTCTTTATTTGTAATATTGCGCGCGCGATAATGCGCGTAATATATGCTTTATAGATGTTTCCTACATGCTGATAGATGTTATCTCAGATTAGCATGCCTATCAGCATATACATACACACACATATGTATATACACACACACACACACACAC
>NW_017259336.1:3039495-3042633 GCF_001594045.1 Atta colombica | reverse complement strand
ATATATAATCCGCGATTTGTGAATAAATAAATTAAAGCACAGAAGATGGAAAGCTTATCTTATTATTAGACACAATTAATTGATATAATATTGTATAATTATAGTGTAAATTAAAATTTATAAATGTTGATGTTTCTTTAAATTTTATTACATAATAAATAAATGTTTATCAAAATTAGATATTCATCGCTGATTGCGTTAAATATGTTCTTGCATTTATTTTTGCATATGCGAGATTAAATTTGAAATCAACCAAGTTCCAGAAAGATTATAAATACTGAGCCGTTCCAGCGCAGAAAAATGTGAATGCGAGCAAGGGACTGATTATTATTCACTGAGAGTCATTGTAATGGCACCCTTCATGGGGTTCTCTGTTTTAATGTTCGTCACGATCCCTTTCCTTCTCCTTTAACCCTGTAGTGATGCAGCGGGGGCCGTCCGCCTCTCGGGCCGTAAACTCGAAATATTTATTTCGAATGCGACCTGTAAAGTACGCGGGGCCCCGCCATTACAAGTCATTTTCATGGGGCCTTCGAGATCAAACGAGCTGATATTTACGTTCTATGCTTTTATACTCGTGTACCTTCGGTGGGTCCGGAGTGCGCTGCCGGTTCCGCGATAGTCCATCAAAAAAAAAAAGGGAAATAGAAAGAAAAAGGATTGATCATTTTTGTCATTACTCTACAAAAGTTTATGCTGCATTCCATTAATTGACCGCACGCGAGCGATTGTGAGATGAAATCTGTGAGATAGGAAATTTATATTACAGTAAGTTTGAGTTCTTGAAATTATAAGTATTGTTTTTTTAATATTTTAAATGATCGTTATTGCCGCAAAACGATCGTTATTGTTATAATTTAAATTTAATTACATGGTTTAAGTTAACGATGGAACCGCAATATTATTAATGTAAGATATTTTTTATTTTAAACTGTTTATCGAAAAAACAAATTACATAAAAATGTATGTATGTAAACAATGTATGTGTGTACATTCGCATATAGATTTTTAAATTATTAAACTATAACTGCTTAATGATAAGCAGTTATAGTTTAATAATTTTTTTAACTTGCATTTGCGCGGTTTATAATTATTTAACTAATAATATTAAATAGTTACAAAATCTTTAATGAAGTTTCTATAAAAACAAGATATGTATCTAAGAAGTATGAAGCATATTTGAAGATTTTATCTGAAATTTTATATTCCATAGTTCATATTTTTCAACACAAATGTACTAAAGATATTGGAAAATGGAACGGAGATTCGACGAACTAAAAGCCGCGAGATTCTCCCTCATTCTCGAGAAATGATCGATAGCATCGAACGAACGCGAGAATCGGAAATGTAGTACTCTCTGGCAAGAATTCGCGGAGGCGTACAAATTCAATGAGAAGTAGGTCGATTCTCCTGTTTTGCGACAGTAAACTACTATATTTTACTTCGAACCGGATGGACCGGTAATGCCTGTTTTGGAGAAATTCGTGCATTACCTTGCCGTTAGTTTTGACTCCTGTTACGTTGCCCAAAGAAGTAAACATTTCAACTCGAATTCAATCGAGATATTTATGAGACACCTTTTGAATGTTTTCCAGAAAGCATGGATTGCGGCAAAGTGCCGCATTTGGTGAATATAATTTGAAATCCAATTTTTCTACTGCCTCGTTCAGAATATAACTGTAAATCAGCAATCCACACTAATTATTACAATTTTTTCATTTCACAACTTAGAAAAAAAATTATGGAATGCATTATACTATATTTTTTTTAAATTCAGAATTTAGTAAATTTTCTTCTGTTTAGAACAGATCAAATTTCTCTTGTGTCATCATTCTAAGAATATTTTATTATTAAAGTAAACGTTCCAATAACCGGACCTGTCATTTACACATATAATTTATTGTTAATGTCAAATGCTCTTTTATTATAATATTAATATAATATAATATAATTTAGTTATATTTAAAAATTACAATTAAATTATAATATTATATTTAAAAAAACATTTGATATTTGTTAATAATAATAAATTTTATGTGAATGTCCGGACATAAATATATATTCGATCATTAAGAAGAAGTACCTTTTACTTCATAAATCATTCCAAACTTCTGTTTTATTATACTATTCGTACTATTTATGTAAACATGCAATTATAATTATGAGTAGTCCAAGTCTATTTATACAATCCACATTTCTTCCGGATTTCTCATCCAAAATACATCATCCGAATTCACCCCAAATCTTTCCAACTATCCATAAACGCTTTCGTAATGATGTTGATGCATTTAGACAGAAAAAAACCAGGATCTGAACCACACGAGGGCACCGCGAAAAAGCAGCATAATAACATTTAATATCGTAAAAATGTGCATTTATGTACATCGAAGACAATGCCGCATTCGAGCGGGACACGGATCGTGGGAGGAGAGAGGACAATTAAATAGAGGAAGAAAGGGTGAGGAGAAAAGATCGGAAAAAAAGGGAGCGACGCGAGACAAAGCGGAGCCGGTATGTATTATTCCGCCCGAGGCGTTCCGCATTTTTATTGTTACAGCCTCGACTTAACGTCGCGGAGCATAAAAGTCATGCTACTACCGGCCTATCGCCGATTTGCATCTGTAGACCGGAAGAGACCATCCTCTCGTTCTCTCTCAGCGACAACTACAATTCGTACCTAATATACGATGGAACATTGCTGAGATAAAAGCGCGATGCGAAGGAGCTGTAAATCTCATGATCGCGCGTCGCCTGTATTTTATTTATATGTATATATAAGCGCGCGTAATTGCGAGAATTTTTTTTTACGTCTTATCAGCAGCCTGTGTGTACATTAAATACAGGAAATGTGTTACAAATTACATGTTACAAAGCAGTGTGATTATAAATTAATGATGAAAAAAATGATAAAAATAAAATCTATCTCTTAATAATCGTATACGTTATGAGTCGAATAAAATAATCCAATAATTATGGAATGTATTGTATTTATTTCCAAACGATAACTAGAAATCGTTAATTAGGAGTTAAAAGATTTTTTTCTACGTCTAAAAGATGAAATGAAATAATAATTTATTTATGATTATTTACATTCATAAATTAAGACGTTTAAATTCAATTTATTCTAAAATTATTTGA
>NW_017259336.1:3014141-3039395 GCF_001594045.1 Atta colombica | reverse complement strand
AGAGAGAGAGAGAGAGAGAGAGAGAGAGAGAGAGAGAGAGAGAGAGAGAGAGAGAGAGAGATGCATTTAATATAGCAGAGTATTGTAAAGGACTACATTCGCTTTTCCGCACATTCAGTTTGTACTCAAGAAGATGAAGTACAATCTCGTGATATTTTCTTTCCCTTAAGAAATACCGCTCCCTTCGCTTAAAACTCTCTATCGAGACGAGTGTTTCTCGGATTAACGTGGACTTTTGTCGTCTTAATTAGCTTACGGGACACACGGTAGATGCTGCTCATACGGCCGATGGTATAAGAGCATGGCAACTGCAGCGTCTCGAGGTCATCTTCTCAGTAATCTGCATGCACTCCTAATGAGCCCGGCTGTAGGAAAGCAACGCTTATGTTAAACTTGACTCCGGCATGCCGTTTTTTTTTTTCTGTACCTTCTTCTCTCTTTTTCTGCCCCCTTTCTTTCTCTCGAATCCTCCTTTTGTGGATCTTTTTTTCGTTTGTGTTGCCTGCGTGCATACATTTTCTTTTATTTCGTCTGCCTGGACGAAAGTGGTAGAGAGAGTGGTATATAATCGATTTAAATTGAAGAAGCCTACATAAAGATCGGTAGTTAATTCACACCGCCATGGTTCATGATGTGCGATAAATCGCGACGCATACCATGCGACATATAACCTTGAAGAGTGGATGTTGCGAGTTTAACGATGGCAATTCATCCATTTTATTTAGCAAATTACTGTGGTGTTATGCAACTTTAAGACTGTAAGCTAAATTCTAAATTTTATAGATTTTAGACTCTTAATAATCCCAATAGCCAAACCTAGAATAATTTTTGTCGTGTCTTATTTCATGATATTTGATTGCGCCGACGAGACCTTTTAAATTTTGTAAAATTTTCGAAGATTTATTGCCACTTTATATTGTATTATTTATATTGTGTAAGCTCTAAAGATTTTATTTTTCTTAAATTCTTGTGAATTTGTAACATTTCACTTCCACAGAGTATTCTCCATTCCGCTGATGATCCGTTCAGTACACGATCAGCTGTTATGAGCGTTGCATTTCTCCTCTCGACAAAGCAATTATTTATCCCACGCCGCGCCGTTTCGAACGGTTCGTAACCCAGGTCTGCCCGAGTCGGTCTCACAATTCCCAGCCGGAAGTGGCAGAAATCGCTTTCGCAGGCTTACGAGAGCCATGGGCATTTCCACGAGCTCGTTGGCCGTTTTTCACTGGTTTCTACCAGCAGCGTCGGCGACGACGGTGCTGATGGAGGGTTGGGAGTTGACGCCACGGGGGTTGCCGGTGCTACTTTCGTTATTTATGAGCGACGATATAGCCACTCTTCTTGCCTTCGCGAACCCCCAAAGCGCCGTAGTGCTCCCTTTCTTCACTTTCGGGTGTTCGAGGTCAAACTTCGGTTTCCAGAGCGTAAACACCTCCCGCGAAATGAGATCCGCTAGTGTTATACTGTTATTGCCCGTCCCGTGACTACCACATCATCGAAATGAAATGGGACTCCCCTTTTTGAACGCATATTAAATCGAATTACGACACATTAAACGTTCAGCATATCCTTAGGTATTTCATTGTCAGTATAACTTAAGGTACATATCATGGTTAAAGATTGACGAAAAATTCATCGCAATAAAAATTCTTACGCTATAAAGATACATACAATATAAAATATGAAATTACATATCATTAATATAATAATACATAAATTATATATGATAAAATATGAAAACAAAACGTGAAATTCTTATTTTCTTACGAACAAAACTGTTTTATGTAAGAGTTATACATCAAACACTTTGTTTTATTCTTCTCTTCTTGTCATTCGGCTTTATTTAATCTCTTTTTATGGGTTTTCAAGCGAAAACAGTTTAATGTAATTAAATAATAAGTATTTGAAGAAGCATGGAGTAAATATAAATTACACAATTTAAGATACACAAGCTAATCAGTTTACTGAGTAGCGCGCAGTTTCCTTAGTTTTCAACTTGCTAGCGAGCGTGTTGGAATTCACAAAACACAACTTTGCCTTCGGCGTTTTGTTCCAAAGCAGATTTTTTTCTTAAAAAGTAAGAAAATGTGGATAGGTACTTATAAAAATCTTTTGATTCTTATTTTATCTTATCTTGAGAATAAAGTAGACATCCGATTCAATTTAATTCTTTTGAAAATCATATTTTGGTATTAGATTTATAATGCATTTCGTAAATTAACAATTTCACTATTGATTGATTACTTCTTGAAAGAACAATTTGCTGAAATATACTTAAAGATTTAGCTACAAATTTAAGATACAAATTTAAAAATAATTTTGTTAAACTATTGAAATAATCATTTAGGTCGCTCAAGATGGTTGCTAGAATTGCGCTCATTACACTTGAGCGTTCTATATAATTATTTTAATATTTCATGAAAATTATTTTCAGATTTGTATCTTATAGCTAACTTTTTAAGTACTCCAACAAAACTATTCTTTCCATGTACATTTATTTCTTATTTTATATGTTTCGATATTGACATTTTATTAAACATTTATGTAATTATATATGTAATAACAATTATCTCTCTTTGTTGCAGGTAAGTTGCTATGATTAGTAACAGTGAAAATCTGGATTCCTACAAAAATACGGTATGATAATTAAAATAATATTTAATTTAATAGCAGGATATGTTATTTGAGCTAATTGAATCAGTCAGTTTCATAAAACGGAAATCCGAGAATGTATAATGCGCTAGATAAAAATAAAAAAAAAGAAGGATGATATATATCGATCATACCTTCTTCGCGCAAATTCATCTCAGTGCCTTTCTCCTACTACTCGCCGCGTCCGCCCCATTCCTACTTCATCTCGACTCGCGTCCGATAAAAAACCAGCGGCGATCGTGTATGGGGTTAATTTCACTTCGGCCTTCCATACACACGCACGACGTTCCACGCTGATGGATTTTCACCTCTCACCCCTGCCGACTCATCCAGCATTAATTATACGGGGAATGAGGACGAGTGCACAAGGAATGCCCGGATACGCCGTTGAATTTATGACATCGACGGAGACGGATATGCAAGATGCGCTATGCAAGACAATCCGCGGCGATCTCGAAGAAATCGGTGGCGATTAGGCGCGTGGATAATTTCAGCGATTACGCCATAATTAGGCGTTCTTCGACATAAATGCGATCCACATAGCGGATCGCTATCCTCATCGTCGTAAACCATGTCGGATCAGTTTTAATTAGTGCCGTTGCTATCCGTGTTCAAATCGATGCACAGACACATGGTAATGGTACTTAATACCATGATATGAAATGTCATGATAATCTTGCATCAAAGAATGAAATCATTTTCTTTGTTAAAGATAAACTAAAAACAATCATTATTGCTGAACGAGAATTTTTTAATGTTATAAGTCAGTACACAACTCTTTCAACTTATTAATTTTTACTGTGTTAATGTAATGTAAATAATAATGATAGCAGTTTTAGATCTCCATAGCTGAGCATGTAGTTGAAATACTTTTTTATTATTACTTTTTTATAATTTATATTTTGTACAATATTTCAGTATTGATAACAAAAGATTGAAAGTATTTTGTATTTCAAATACAAAAATTGACAATTAATCTTATTATTTGTATTACAAAATATAAAAAGCTTTCAATCTTTCGATTTTAAATACAAAATAAGTAATACTTTTTTATGTGTTCCGCTGAAATAAAAAATACAAAATACACTGGTATTGTGAATACTTTATTTTAAATAAAAGTATTTTGAATACATGTCCTGAGATCATTCTAATATTTTTCTGAATTTAAAATATCTTTATTCTAAATCATTACATTCTTATTACTAACGATGATATTTTATTTCTCTGTCCAGCAAATTGTTTAAACATATCAAGTATAACTTATAATAATAATCACAATAAAAAGTATTCAGCATGATTGATTCTTGCCTTTAATTATTCTCTAAATCTTAGTGTACGAATCAATCGTATTAAAGAATCTTTTAGCATTCACTGATCCATTTCTTTCCTGAACGTAGCTAATGTCTCTGCAAACAATAGTGCAGATACATTCGTTTCTTTCCAATTTCCGACATTTTCTCAGATAATAAAGAGTTTTTGCAATACCGTTTATCCAGATACGATGAACGCTAAGATCAAGTTATCTTCTTCTTAATAAATAATTAAGAAAAGGATAAAGTGTAAGTAAACTTTAGCGTTCACCGTATCTGGATTCACGTTATTGCAAAAACTCCCTAATAATGCGTGCGTACAAGCTATTTATCATATATAGTTTTTTGCAACATCATGTTAGCTTTAAATTCAATTCGGAGGAAGTGACCAGGAACGAACGTGTTTCCAAATTCCCATCGGAAAAATCGGAACGTGTCGGCGCCTTCCGACGCGTCGTTCGACATCGCGAGCGCGATGCAACGGCAAAGAGCGGTAAAGAGCGCGGGCGCACAACGTGTGGCGCAGCACGGCGCGGTACGACACGACACGGTACAACACCGCTTTCGTTGGCATACTGCAAACGGGATGCTGCGCACGCGGTGTCGGTTATATTACACGTCGGTATAACGCGCGCGTGATTTATGCCGCATGGCGAAGCGCGGCATTAAATGGATCATCCGACGTCCGACGTACGGTACACACGCGGCCGGCAGTCACCTACGTAGAAATCTGCGATTTATAACGCGGCGGAGCGAAGGGCAGCGCGTATATTCCCGCGCATCCCTATTGCCTCTTTCCCTCTTTCGTCTCTACTGCCACAGCTTCTTTTTATCGCAGCCACGATTGTTGCGGCGCCGCGTCGCGCCGCGCCGCCCGCGTTCCGGACGCGCGATTGCATTCGACACCGTCGTGTGTCCATTGTCGGCAAGATTAACAATCGTGGGTCTGATTAAACGACACTCGATGCTCGCACTCTGCCAGGAATTTCTAGTGTTTGAATCTCCGATGTATTTTCGAGGAACTGTCGCGTTTCGATGAATTTATCTGCTTGCACTTTTGAATAGGACTCGGAGAAAAGTCGAGTAATTATCAATTAATATTAGGAAAATAATAAATCAAAAGTTAAAATTCAAGTATATAGTGTTTGTTTTTTTTTTTTTCAATTATTTCGTTGATTATTTCGTTATCGCATAAAGAAATCGTAAAATAAATAGGAGCATAAAATAATCTTGATGATTTGATTTAAAATATAAATTTTAAATTAAAATTCTATTGCTAGATATAAATAATATTGAAAATTGCAATTCGAAATTTGTGCGATCGGAAATTTATCGAGATTTATCAGGAAATTTGTGACCGAAGAAAATCGTGTATCGCTGGCGTATCGTGGGAAGTTGCATTCAGCAACGCCGGAATGGAAAGTTCGCGTCAAACAAGTATTGAAGATATTACGCTGAAAAAGCATAGCCGGCCAAGAGAGAAGTCCACGTCGACATATAACCGACGAGGATGATATTTCGCAGCCGATAATCGCATACATAGAAATCTGCGATTTACAACACAATGGTCGTAGGGCAGCGCGCATTTCCGCATCTCCGCTGCTGTGAGATCTTCTTGTTGTACCTACCGCTTCTTGCAGCTGTTCCCGTAAGTGGTGGTGTCGGCTTTCGCCAATCGATCGAGCGTATCTGGGAACTCTGTTGTTGAATTAATTATGCACTTTCACAACTCTCCAAATTTGTAACAGTACACACAGTATACAAAGGTATTATAGAGATCGAGAAGAGCCGCAGGAGATCAAAATGACATCTTATCATTTATATCAATTCAAAACCTTCCTTCTTCGCTACAATATAAAAATTAATTGGCCTTAAGAAATTACATTCTTACGTGACCTTCATTTTGTTTTTGTGTTTTTTAGTTATATTCAAGTTAATAATATTTCTAGGGATAATTTATTAATCTATGTTTAATATAAAATATACTTGAATCAATTTTTTAAGACAGTTTATAAAATGACAAAAATTGTGTAAGTAAAAAAATCATGACTATCTGAATGTGATGATAAAGGATCTTCTTCATATTTTTACATTATTTTTTAAAAAATTTGATTTCTTCAAATCTATTATTTAGAGTCTATATTTAGAGTCTATTTAGACTTTTAGTTTTTTTTAGGCTTTCTGTTCAGAAGTCTCTTTTTATGAATATCTCCTAACAGGATTTCTTCGAGAAATGTTAAAGAAAAAATTTCTTTGATTTGTGAACGTCATTTCTTGATTTAAACATTATTTTATTTAAAAAAATAAAAAATTATTTAAAAAAATAAAAAAATAACCGCATAGCAAAGAAACATTTCTTTAAATCGAAGAAATCTTTCTTTGGATGCTCCTATGTTTTCGTGAATGTTTATCACAAATACTTTACTCCTGCTTTAGAGATACGTATCTCTGACTTAAATCGTTTTAAAGTGAAAATCACAAATATTTTTAATGAAAACAATGCCTTGAAATTGAATTTTCGTTAAAAATTCTGGGAGCCTTGCGACAAACACTTCGATAAATTCTTATTTCTATACTATTGTTCCGTACGTTCCACCTTAAGAACAATACTATCGACGTACAACTGTGACACGAAATTCTAGATGTCAGCGACGTCTTCAGAAACACGATATCGATGCAATGCGACACGTCGCCGTCAAGATCTCTCGGGCTTTCCGCTTCGCGGCCGTGTCGACCTCGTTCGCTCTGGCCGCGCCTTTACGCGCAAAACGGTGACGCAGGTGACCTCTCACCATGCAGAAAACCTGTTTCTCACGTTTCAATTTTTCCGCAAGTCCTGTAACAGTACGCGCTGCACACACGGTTTAAGGGTTAAGGTCGTCCTCGTGCTCGTGGCCGGTCCGTTACTATCCGTTTCTTCGGTATCTCAGACGCTCACCGCCCGCCGATCGCTTCCGTATAGTAAATCATCGTGCCGACGTTCCGCATCGATCGCTAATTTAAATATCAATTCACTTCCCATGCAATCTTCACCCATTTACAATTTCCGCGTTACGAGTGCGTTACACGTTAATTTAATATTTATTTTTCTTATTGTGGAGCAAATCATTGCTTAGAACAGATTTGTTCAGAACAGAATTCAGGAAAAAAACTTGCTTGGTTGTATCAATGTTGAGCACCGCATTGTTATTGTTTGCTTTAAGACTGGTTTGCTTTTATCCAGTTTCTCGTAAGATGACAATCTAGGATGTCATATTGAAGAGAATTTGCAAATACGTCAATATCAGGTTTCTCGAGGACAACCGCTTTCATGTTAAATGCACATTTAATTAAACGTTGCAAGCGTGGAAATTCTGGCGTTTAATCATTCTGGCGTTTTCCAGTTTATCTCGAAACAATCGAAAAAGAACTTGGTTGTATTAATTGAAATTCTGGTTGAAAACGGACAAATCAGAATTTTCTGGTTTATCATAATTTTAGTTAAGAAAACCAGAGTTCTGATTGATGTTGGCACTTATTTGGAATTGTAAAAAGATTACAAATTGAAAAGAATTATGCTTTCTTCATTATTAGCTAAATTGTTCGTTACGCGTACAATTTCGATATTCACATATCGACGGTAAAATGTTTTAGGAACCAGATTAGTTGTCAAAAAGTGCAAGGTCGTATCGCTAAAAGCCTCGCCGGACGGGCCCAAACGATGCCCTCGGAGGACGCTAAGTGCAGTGTCTCCGAGATGCAGCAGCCGCCGCAATCTGGGAGAAGGATGGAACCGGTTTCTCGGCTGAGCAGGCTCCTCTCCCTCTCACTCCCGATCACTCGATCTCTCTCCTCTTCGAGTCGAGCAGTCGATCCGAGTCGAGCTCGAGGTCACTACAGGCCATCGCCTAAACCAAAGTAAACCCCATTTCATCTTTCTTCCTCCGACTAGAGCTTTTGCTCCTTCTCTTATATCTCTTTTCTCCTTTCTTTCACCTCGCATCTCGCAATCTTCTCCTCGTCTCTCCGATTCTTTCTCCTTCACCATTCTCCTTTCACCTCGACTCTCTCTTTTTCCTGTCTCTTCCAGACCTGGATCATCCATCGACTGCGACTTCAAGGGACTCACAGGCCCTGAACGCTGATATTTGTCAGGAGAAACTGGTAGCTCGTAGTTAAAGTGGTTTTCGACATTTGATGGTGAAAAGAGATTTGTTGCGATCGCATTGAGTTCAGTTTTATCATTGACGTTTTTCGCATTACGATATTATTGACGATTACAAACTCTATTACAGGCCTGCGTGTATCTTCATGTTAAAATAACGTCACGAATAACTATGTATCGGCCGCAAAATCAGGTCAATTACATTTTGACGATATTAGTTCGAGCTCGTGTTTAATTATTTAACAACAAAATATTATATACACATCACTCTGTTGTAGTTATTGAATTAAGTACGAAATTGCTATTGATTATTGCTCAATCGCATCAGAATGTTATGGAAAAGTGATTAATAATGTTATTATAGACCTACTATCTGCTATATATTAACAAAATATATTTATAAACTCAATTATTTTCAAATGATTATTGATGATTAATATTAATATGATATATCTTAGTTTTGAAATTAAGCTTATTGTATTTTCAAAATTTATATATATAATTGTTATTTAATTCTTTTTTCTAAATGTAAATGTTTTCTAAACCTGAATCTAATTAATTGAATGAAAATGTGTGCGTATTTCGGATATTTATATATTTTTTTTAGTACATTTTTTTATTTCATTCTTTTTCAATGCATTCACAAATTGTTAGAAGCCTTTTAGCGTTTACATTGAAATGTATTATGCCACATAATGCATACACAATGCTATTATATTAATTCACTAAATTTACATTTGACATTTCTGACACGACATATTTATTTGGCATTTTTTTCAACATTCCCATTACCATGCGATGTCCGAGAGAGATTTTGTTCGTCTGCATAATGTAATGAAAATGTCATGTGATAAACATCATGTAAATCTAATTTAACTACGTTACAAATACCTAAAATTCTCTCTCTCTCTCTTTCTCTCAGATCATGCGACAATACGAGAAAACCAACGCCAGAAGCGTCAACTAAAAATACCTCGTGTAGCAAGTGTCAAATGTAAACTTAACCTTAAGATTTCTAAAACTTGTTGTGCGTCCCTGCGATCTTCCACACCACCGCCCGCCTTGATATTCCTCTTTCGGCCACTCTCCCGTGCCCTCGCCCCGCAGCCGCGGGGGTGTGAATTACGCATCCTCCTCTTCTCTCCCTTCGGTATCACGCGTAAGATTACAGTCTGGGATCGAGGCCCTGTCCGCCCGTTCGTCCGCTGATCGAGCAAGCGATCGATCGATCGATCGGCCGATCTATCGGCCCGGCCAATCCAGCCAGCGATCAGGCATCAACCTGCTCTCCGACCGTCCGGGAGGTGCCTTCTGGTGAGGTGCGAGATGACCGGATACTCCTTTGTGAGAACACGTCATGTGTAAGGAACCGCGATTGGTCGTAAAGCTCCCGGATATCTCTCTGGATGGCATTATTAAGTGTAACGGCCACTGTATTACGCGCGTAATGATGACACGATCGAATTAAATTTGGGTCGGTGCTCAATCGATACGTATACCTATAAAACCAACATTCAGAGGCTCTGGAGGGACGAAATAATTCACAGGTGACGTTATAGACAAATGACCATTGTGCTAACGATGAGGACAATATTTAATTAAATGTATTTATTTTAGTTATCAATTCTTGAAAAAATATAGTGATTGAAAAACATTTGTCTGCATTTTCAATTCGTCATACAGTAAAGTGGCAACATAACTAATAAATTATGTAATCATTTTGTTCGAATTTAATGAAGAAAATATAAAATTTGACGTTCAATTTTCTTAATCTGAAAACAGTATGTGTTAAAAAAGGGAGAAAGTTACATTGCGATTATAGTGCGAGGAATTGTGCGACATTCAGCTCGCTTTAGCGCTTCTGCATTTTCTTACTCGCGTTCTTCCACGGCGAGACGCCTCCCTCTATGCGATATATAAATCCCGGGATCCTCAACCGGTTCGCGAGGAATTTACGCAATAAGAAATGTCGAAATCCGTTCTCTTCTTCTTTCTACTAGTGCGATTACGGTTAGAAGAAACGCTCGGAAAAAGTAGGTAGTTTGTCGATCAAGTGTCTAGGAAATTACGAGATGTCGATCGATCTTCAATTTCTGCCAATAAAATCTGTCATTATTACACGGATTGATCTTTATTTACAATTACGTTTCTACGAAAGATTATATCAAATCAATAATAATCTAATTTTGTTAATCGCATTTATGGCGAATTAATTTCCAGAGATGTGCTCACAGACATAATTTTTTATTCTTTGCAGTATATGAAAATATTTTTTTAAAATTCGATATTAATGTCAACATGATGTTCCTATGTATCAGCCTTTTTACTAAATCTAAAAAAATCAGTGGTTACATTTAATTCGCCCAATGCATTTTTTCAGATTGATAACTGATCGAGTTTATAAAAATTTTATCGATAGCATTTCTTGCGTTCGTGCGCCGCTAGCTTGCTGGCGTCATTTAGCATGCTCGGTTCTCTCGCTGGTGATATACACCCCTGGCGCTCTGCTTTTCTCGCCTCGAAAAAAATTTCCATACTAGATACACAATACGCCCATAAATCACCGCGTTTCACGGAGAGATACCATCGGAGAGCCAACCCCGACTCGAATTTCGCCGCGATCGATTTTACACCGCGACTTTCCACACTCCCCTCTCTAAATCCCAGCTGTATCCTTCGACGCGCGAAATTACATTAAAATAATTTTGCGCGCTCGGGAAACTACGCTTTCTAATTAATGACAAGCTGAAATATGTTTATGCACATAAATTCTTCATAATGTAAATTCATAACGTGTATCGTCTTTCCAAATTTTGCTACCGAAAATGTAGTTTTGTGCAATTTCAATTAATACTGACATATTAAATAAATCATTTATGCTATACTTCCCATGTAAAAATTTATGACTTATCTATCAATATCTTTTCTCTGATTTTAAAAATAAGAGTCACATTTTTACGATAATAATTTTGGTTCTAAAACTATGTAGATCTTCAGTAACTACATTAATGATGCAACAAAATATTTATCCTTGTTTTCTATCATTACAATTCATACTGTATATTTTTTCTTCGTATCCTAGTAATTTTAAGATATAAATTATTACATGAAAAGAATTAGCTAAAAAATAATTAAATTTAAATTAAGAATATGTATTGTATTCATAACATCTAACTTTAATCGATTATTGGCGTTCTCTCTTATTTAGTCAAAGAAAATTTATTTTCAAATCCAGCTAATTTTAAATTTTAGCAAAATTGTTCTTTCCATAAAGAGATGATTAAATTAGCGCTTGTTTATTCATCTCGCTATCTCTTTCCTCTTTCTTTTACGAAGAATGTACCCAAGATACTCAAAAGGATTTTAGATTGATAGCGGCTCACCTTCGAAATTTCGCCGATGATAGGCAGCGCCGCGAATTCGCTCTGTACGCGAAATCTGATTATCACTTGGCGGGCAAAGAGAGTTGAGATTCTAGGTGGGTATAGGATTTACGCGGTAGCACCTTACAAGAACAAAACGCGATAGGGCATACCTGACGACTCATAATATCGATCACTGCGGCGATTTCGTTTGCGTTATCGGCCGTTTTCCACGTACGGCATACGTACGACATCGTTTGGGGAAACCCTTCCTACTTTTTTTTTCTGGCAAAAAGATCACCCTCTCGAAATCTGTTCGCGCTCTTACGGTGCTTGCGTAGAAAAACATGCTCATCCACCCTTTCTCGTTCCCTTTCCGCCATCGTGCGACTAACCATTCAATATTTTCAAAAACCAATTTCGCGTTAGAATGTTTGCTCTGGTCTGGTGCACCGTTGGTAGAACGCTGAAGGGGCCGGGGGAGGTAGGGGGAAATTGGGGGATCTCGAATATCGGGGGCACGTGTGCTTAACCACGTAGAACATATACGCTGTATGACCCTAGATATATCTATACGCGCCTAGATCGCAGGGAGAGATGAGAGTGGCCCCATAGAGTATACCAATAAACGATAATCCGAGCGGCATGACTGCTATCCTCCCTCCTTTCTCCGACCATCATTTTCTCCCCCCCCCCCCTCATTATGGCGCCTGCAACAACGACTCCTGTGCATTTAAAATGGATCGCTCGAGAACGCACGCAGGATCGTTGTTCCTCCGGAGAATCGGCGTCCTAGGACCCTTATTGGTGAATACGAGGTGGGATTCCTCCTTCGCCATGCCGCACCCTCGAATATTCAATCGAACGCATTAGCGTGGCGGATGGAGCCGCAGGGGGGTAGTGACTGTGACGGGGAGGGAGGTCAGGACATAATCCTGTAGCCACCACATAGGTTGCGGGTGTTGTGCAACCGACAGATATATGCGTCGACCGGATACGCAGTGTCGAGAAGGGTGCGAGACTATCGTCCGATACTGTATATTTGCGCAACGAGTAGAGCGTGAATAAATCTGTAGGGCGGCAAAAGCGAAGGCGCGGCAGGACGTCGCACGAGAGATATGTGGATTACGTGTAATTGACAAGAGATATGAATCTGTAATGAGAGAATTCATTATTGAATCGTACTTAGATGGATGAATTATAGCTTTTATTCGATATCGGGATAATGGGGATGAACAGCATTTTCGCGATGAGAAAATCCGATCTTATACGTTTTGCATTTTTTGTTAAAAACATTTATACAGTCGCATTTATTACAATTTTTTTCATATATGTCATTAAAGTCTGTTCTTTTAATAATGTTCTTTCTCTCCAACGTATACAGAGAAAAAGAGAAAAGCTAAAGGGTACAAAAAATTCAGTTAGAAATAGATACCAATAAACTTATTATTACTTTGTTTTTTTTAGTCCACTTCCTAGATCTAATAATATATATTTACTTCTATTACTTTCATTATTTTCTTGGTTATTTCATACCGTGTCCATTTCCTATTTGTCGACTCCCGTTCTTTATATTCTTGCGACACATGCAGCCACTTATATTATAGTACGTGTAATAAACTCCATTCTATGTCTCTCTATCTCAGTTTCACTCGCGTCGGTCCCACGTGCGTCTAATAGCAGCGCGTGTAACGTACGCGTCTACGGTACGTAATGCGAATGGTAGATCGTTAAGACTGATGATTGGCGGACGGTGCAGGTTCGAAGATGCCGACATAACTCAGGATCATTATTATCCAAATATCCGTTGCACCTCGAATATCTCGTACAAGAGATAGAATCGACCATAAAGTCCCGGGAAGGAGTTTCACGTAACTCGAAATTTGAAATTGTCGGGTAAGAGATATTCTTCTTCGCCAAAGAGGACATTAAAATTGGCTCTAGAATGTATATAGGACATTTATCTTAATATTTATGTAAACCTTCTTATTTCCATTGAGTAGAGAAGTCATTTCTCTCTGTATACATATATCGCTCTTCTATTATTCGAATCAACATAACTAAAGTTTGATTCGAAATGTTTACACATGCAGAGTGAAACACTGAAAATGCTATGCTGTGTTTCTATGTTATATCCTAGTATCTCGTTAAATAAAACTTTTATTTTGCTTTCTTTTTTTCTGAAGATACAAAATTACGAATTTTATTATTAATCGTCAATTAAAAATTTTTCAATTTAAAGGTAATAAACATTGATAAGAAATTTTTTTAATATCAATAGCGTTATTATTAACTCGACGATTAACTAATTTAATTGTAAGAATATTATTTCAGTTTATGATTATGTTTCAAGTCCAACAAATCAAATTGAGCGCCCCAGTCTCTGGCACTGATATTTGTATATTTACATATGAATTGTACTTATATATTCGCATATGAATATTACTAAATCAAGGGTTACTTTGAAAATTGTTTTCTTTTTCTTGTTACATGTTTAAAACACTTCAGTCTATTTCACTTAATATTAACAAGTACTGACTTGCAACTTTGATGTTGTTTTTCTTTTTTATATTTTCAGTTTTTTATCTACAACAGAAGAGAGCGAATTTTATTTTTTATTAATGAATTAAATATTGTTACATGACGTGAATTACTTTGGTTACTGTGGGTTTATCTGGCAATACTGAATAATAGAGTAACATTATAGTATTATAAATGATCTCAAAACAGTTCTACATCGTTCATTCATCTCGATAGCGAAAAATATCAAATTCACTCTCAAGTTACCTGTGAAGTACATTCCCAAAGCAAGAACTGATTGACAAAAGAATGGAATATTTTTCTTTCTGTCGAAGAGGAAAGGCTCTTCTGTCTCGCATGTAACATTCCACGCGAAAACTTGCTTCCTCTCAAACAAGAAGGATAGTGGAAAAGTGGTTTACCGATATTCCACCATGTCCGAGAATAATATTCGCGTTTGAAATTCGCAAGCATTCTGGTGGCAGCGAGTGACGTCAAATTAGAACGCTCGAAAGTATCGATGCTATCCGATATCTTCCTCAGAGATGCCAATAGTTTGGATCGCTTCTTGACAACACGCTAACTGCCGTGAATTATTCCGACTTTCTGATGCATTCAATATATTACCATGCAGCTTTATACATGCATGTGCGAGAATATGATAGAAAACTTGAAGATTAATTAGTAAGTCCTTCTCTAAGCTGGTTTTAAAAATTTTTCTGGTATTTAAACAATTTTACAGAAAGAATTAGGACTGTGACAATAAAAATCTTTTTTAAAAAATTAATTCTAGAGAAAATAATATGTATGTTAATATTTCCAAACACAACATTTTGGAAATGTGAATAACCGACACAGAGCAGTTCCCGCGACGACACTTCCAACGATGTGCTGATAACCGAACGCGTCTAACGCGCTTCCTTGTGCAATTAGCGAGAATAATTTCGGAGTACTGCTACAGTATGTTATTCGCTCGTTCGACGAGGCACTAAAAGCAGCTATTTGGCGAATGCGCAATGAACTTTCCTTGTTCTCGTATACAGACTACGAAATGTGCCTTAGAAGTTCCGTCGCATAGCCATTGTGAGAAATTATCGTCGCAGCTGTCATATCACAGTTATTTTAATTTTTTAATAAAACGTGGCAAAGCGTTGAGAAAATATTGAAATATTTTACCAGGATAATTTATTTAAAATTAATGTAAATGTACAAAACAGTTCGTGATATTTGTTTCTTTTTTGGAACCTAAGAAAATCTGAAAGCCTAAAGTAGACAAATACGCTTTTCCATACGTTTACTTTTTACTTGATCCTGCATTTGATGGATTTATGTTTTTTTTATATCCAAGATATATCTGAAATATAATCAATGTGAAATAGTTTACTTAAAGTTCCAATTAAACTTTAACCACTCTTAACTCAACAAGCTTTTTCAAAAAACGGGATTTACTCGAATTTCCTTCGGTAAGATTCCGAAAATTCTATGGATTTTCAAAGGATGTACTCCTTTCTTAATTCGGTCGGTTGGAAAAGAAAGGCTTCACGGCGAATTTGCCCGGCAGTTTCACCAATAAGTTTCTCTTGGGCGAAGTCGCGTAAAGAAGTTTCACGATCCGGATAAAAATACGCTGGCGACGCTTGCTTATATTTCACGAGGACGCGATGATCGAAACAGATCGGTTCCTGACCCGAGGCTACTCTCTCTCTCTCTCTCTCTCTCTCTCTCTCTCTCTCTCTTTCTTCTTATTTCTCATGAAGTTCCCAAGCGCCGTTTGAAAGTCTAATTTTACGCGAGTCTTCGCACCGTCTCTGCTGCATGCGCGCCCGCGTCTTCTCCGCGCGTCCATAAACGAAACCGACGCGACGGACCTTAAACGATTTACTTCTTTCACTTGCTAATGATATTGCCAGACTCGCCGCGCGCGGGAAAAGTCCCAGCTGCGATCGCATCGTTCCGGAGTACTTACGGAAAGTCCGGCGCGCAACGAATTTCTCACAATTCATTCAAGTGTCTGTTGAATATATTGAGGTAGCAGTAATAAAAATACTTCATTGGTATTATATGTAAAGCATCTTCTAGGAAGATAGGGAACAACTTGGGGCAGATCATTTGCAAAATAAAAAACTAAGATGTGCTCAACGTTTATGCCACTCTTTTTAACCGTCTGTTTGTTACAAATTAATACGTAATTGTAAGATCGTCCCTGATTTCAGATTTAGTGCAATTACTATCATACAAGAGCGTATTCACTAATTTGCAAGAAGATTTATTAGAAAATTAAATTAAAAAATATATCATGTACCATTATATATTCAATAGCCTACTTCGTCATTGCTCAATATGTCGTCCACTTTCCATTATTTTTCATTAGTGCTTGATTAACTGATAATTTCTAGACATGTTTTCGACTGTCTTAGTTTTCTAACGTAATTGAGCCGATTTTATATTTGTTGAATTTGATTTGACTGTTTCGCGATTAGATATACATTTTTTCTAAAATTTCTCTTCATAAACGCTCAATTTTTTTTTATTAACATTCACATCAGGAGACTACTAGTCAGATCATAGTTGTGATGCTATTTTTAAGATTTCAGAAAGTATAGCTAGTCAGGATATAACAAAATGGAGATTAATATGAAGAACATATTAGGCAATGACGAGGTAGATCAATGTACTCGAAAAACGGTATATACTTTTTTAAATTCTCATAACCCTTTTTGCTAATATGATGTATAAGCTCTTGTAGAACAGACTGTAAATCTTTCAGAAGCAGTCGTCGTCTCTGCTTCAAAGAAAAGATGTGATGATATGAAACAACGCGTAAATGCTTTTCTACGAGCATGACGAAATAATCGCGCATAGACGATTACATGAATAGCGATGTCTGTTCACGGGTGAGTTTTTTAAAAGTTTAAAACACGCAGTCTGTTCGCGGCTTATCTAGTGAGCCGGTCAGTCAATCCTTCGTTCGCGTAACTCGAAGCGGCGTAAATTCTGAACTTAGAACGGTGGTTGATCTCGCGCGAGGCGGTGCGGTCATGTCCAGACCGATGGAGGAATGCGAGGTGGCCATCTTGAACAGTAGAGATAACCCCCCTTTCTAAGGAGGCCCCGAGGATTCTCCTCGCACATATCCACGTTGGAGGGGCTCTCCTCGCATACTGCGGTTGCCTGTCCGTCGCTCTCGTCCATCCGCATGTCCGCGCGCAGTCTGGCGCACTACGTACACACGTACACCTGCATTGATTGGCTTTACACACGCGAGCGCCGATGTCACAATAATTATTAAAGCATAAATCTTCAACGTCGAAGCTGCAGTTTGTGGTCCGAGCAAGCGCATTTGCGCGCATACTTTTGTGCTATGCGATTATGTCGAGAATACCTTATTGAAAACGTTGAAATTAATTTCAATTAGAAAAAGTGGCGGCTAATTATATCTTTAGGAACTGATAATATAATAAAATTATAATTGTGACTATTAATTGATAAACTATAATTGTGACTATTAATTGATAAACGGAAGTAAAATTAAATCGACGTCATTGATCTCCTACATTGCACGAACGTTCTATTTGCGACATTTTGACGTCGATATTTTTAGCGCACTGCAGCTAAATTAAAATCGTCGACAGACTTTGCCAGGATATCGATTACATCGACTGCTATTTTCATATAAGAGCGATATCAATGATCATCGGCTCGCGAGAAAGAACATCAGTATAATCGAGAAATAATATCAAGAAAAATAATTTTTAACAGAAATAATTTCACGAGAAAAATCTTTTTACAAACGAAAATAATCCAAAATTATTTTTGTAACGACATTAATATATCCTAGAGAAATAATATCACAGAAATGTATTATGGTAAAAATATACTTTTTATTAAAAGGCAGTATTAAAGATATCTTTTTAGCTAGTATTAAAGATATCTTTTAATTAATATTATCCATATGTCAAAAAAATTTTCAAAATTTAGTACTATTATACATAGCGCATTCCTATAAATAAAGATAAATAAAGACCAAAAAATATTCTTCAATCAACCTATTAAAACTGTTGAAAATGCAAATCTTGCACGATAAAATGCCCAATACATACAATATTTTAGGAAATACCCGTAATAATTTAACTACATAATTAACAAGAAACAGCATGATAAAGATTGCAATTTAATATATATTTGTATATTAATCTATTAATATATATTTAAATATAAATTTTTATGCCAATTTATATATGACGGCTTTAATGTGCATCAATGCGCACTAATACGTTCAACTGAAATTACTATATTAATATTTTCTTACATCATTGCATATAATATTATGTAAGTGCGTTCTGTATGTATTGTTATAGCACACAGTGCAAAACTCTTTTTTTAAACCTATTCTAATCGCTATTTCATTTTCACAAATTATAGACTTTCACATTGATTTTATATTGACCAATTCAATTACAGCTTCTCCCGCTGAATTTCGTGGCGCTGCTCATATAATGCTATTCAGAGTAATTTACTACGACAGTAGGTAATACGTAATAGTAGGTAATAAAAGTTGCAATATCGCTCGTGCCAGCGTATACCTTTGATATACAGCGTACAATCCGGCGCCGCGAACGGTCGCAGGAGTCGTTAAACGTAAATGGTCGGTACACGACGCCACATTGCGCTTCCTTCGTTTGTGCAAATTCGCCATAATGGCTGGCCGGAATCAGATTTCATAGGGAATTTCACCACTCTCTCCGCCCGCCCTTTTTCCCACCGTCACTTCGCGGTTCGAACTTTTTATCGGACGCGACGAGAAAGTTTTCGAAAGCCGCGGCTCCAACGGTGGTCGTCGGGAATGCAGCTACTTTTTCTCCGTTGAATATTGGCCAACGCCAATCAGGCCGCGTAAAAGTTACGCGGAAAATTCTACGCCGGGATTTCACGGAAATTTCATAGGTCCGATAGATCGATCGTGGTGCACCGCGGACGACTTTTGTACACGGTGGTCCAAAATGATTCCACAAACTGATATAATTTTATTACATTTTTATCTCTCATTAGTCTCGTGGTTTATTATATAAGCCACACATGTATTATTTTAGCCATTTATTAGTATAAAATACAGTGAGAAATATTAATTTTTTGATAGAATAGTAATTAATGAAAGGATTAAAAGGGTAAACGGTTGAAAAATTTGAGCTGTGAAGAGATTCCGTCTTCTAATGAACAGTATATCTCTCGCGTCCGCAGGTATCTCAACTCGTTTGACAGGTGTGATGTGAAGACAGATATAATATACGTTACATGATTATGACACACACGAAACTTACTGTCATATATAGAGAACCTTGCATTCCGCGTCTAATGCCGACGTCGTTTTTCCCGCTCCTCACGTAAGTCATCGGAACTGCGCCTCCCGTTGCGCCGAGTCGGCACTAATTAAGAGTTGTACCTAAAGAGTTGTACCTGACCCTACATTGACGTAGCTAGAATTTTTCATACGAGACAGGTTTGAGCGCAACCAAAACTTTTTTCACAGTAATACATACGGTTTTGCTGAAGTATTTCAAAATTTATGAAATAACTAAATACAGATTATAATTTTATTGCATTAACAAAATAATTATATAAAACGCTCAAACTTACTAGAATGTCAGAAAGTTTTATAGCATTGCTCGTCACTTAAGTCTCCTTAAACACAATTATTTTGATTAAAATTTTGTTTCAACAAAATTGTTTAGCCAATTACATATATTTAGCTAATTTTTAAATATTTTAGCAAAATTGTTCTTTTTATGTAGTCTATATTATATTTTGGTCTCTGCGATTAAGTTCATTGCTCCAAAAAATAAAATTAACTTACTAGGAAAATATAAATTCAATCTCAATTCATACCGTTTCATGGTAATGTGAACACAAGTACGAAATAATATAGTTTAATTAAGCATTTGTATTTTAATAAAATTATCTCGCGGCAATGATAAACCACCGGAAGGAAAAATAATTTCTTCTGCAAGTTACAGTCGCGTTTCCGCACGCTCGAGGCTCACGGTCGCGATCGCATCCGCCGCTAAGCGCATCCCCGGTCCTAAATCAAGATACGTCCCGCGTGCTCGACCCATACAAAGGCATCTGGGGATCATCGTGCCTCGACCCGATGCGTTTCACGCATTCTCGCGCCCTTCGGCGCGATACGATGGCCGCCGCCGCGTTGCACGTTTCTCTTCTCCTTTATACGCTGTGGACGGAGGCGCTAATGGCGAGCGTCTCGCTTTCTTGCTGGTTGGCCGGTTTCTCCGCTTGCTCGTCTCTCTTTCTTTCTTTTTATTTCTCTCTCTCTCTCTCTCTCTCTCTCTCTCTCTCATTCTCTTCCTCGAAGAGTCCTCTCGAAGAACTCCGGTCGTTATCTCGAGGAAAATTCCCTTTTCTCGCCCGCGACCGAAGAAATTCCGCCGTGCACGTCGATTACTGGCGAATGGGGGTGGCAAAACGTGAGTGTGGGACGTTGGTCGGAAACTAGGAGCGAAAGGAGGGGCAGGGGCTACGAGAGTAAAAGTGCGCAACGTGGCTGGAAGAGAAATTGCTTCGTTTCCGAATCCACTGTGTGTGTTCTGACTTGATTGGCCCTCCCCCCCCCCCCCCCCTCTTCGTTTAACCCGCCTTCCTTACTGTTAGATAGGCGTCCTCCATCTTTGGCACTTTGGCTTTTGCGAGAGCGGAAGAAAAAATACGAACCTATTTTCGAAAACCCGTCGTCTCCTTTCCGATTAGATGTCCGTGCACGAGCTGCAGGATAAGACAGGAAGTATCGTCGGAGTGGAAAAAGGCGCTGCAAAAAAAGACGCAAAAGAAATACAGGATGCGAGATAACGATATTTCCATTGGGTTTTCGATTGCGGGACTTCATTGCAATTTTGGATCCTACAATCCGATAGAAACCTGATACACATTTATAAGAGAAGTTAACTTACTCGTATTTTTCTCGTAAAACGTTTAATTCTAATATTGAAGTGATATGAACTACATGTATCATTAAATACGTAATTAACACGTCAGTATTTTAAACGATGATGATACATTAGCTGCATTCAGCAGAAAAAGCGATTTTACAACTTTGTAAGCTTTCTTTAATATAATTGATTACACATTTGAATTTAGTGAGAAATATATATTTAAGACTATATATATTTAAAGACAAGTATCAAACATATCAAAAACTTGCAAAATCATTTTTCCTGCTAAACACAACCACAGTTGTTTTTTATAATGTTCAATGCGTTTAAAAAATTGTATTTTGTAGATACGAATTTTTCCAAAATATATAACGTTATTGATATAAGTAAAAGAAAAATGATTAAAAAATGACATCTACAAAGATTGCAATTAAAAGATTATTTTATTTTATTTTGTTTCAACCATATAAATTTATATTACCTGTAGAACCTATTAAACATGACATTAATTCTCAATCAATACTATTCTATTTCTGTAACATCATAATGTAGTCCTTTGCACGTACGAAATGTTAAATTTTATATGAATTATTTGCGTGAAATATGATTTCATTACCTACAAACCGTCAGATCGTTATTACTTTTTTTGTGTCATCGGAGTATTTGCTGTTGTAATTTAAACAACAGTTTTGAGTTACGAATACGTACAACATCCGCGAAATAAATGCTCACATGAATCACTAATTGCGTCCATCCTCCCTCGCGGCAATTCTTTCGGTACGTTTCGGATAAGATTTAGATAAATAACGTTTGAGCAAGTTTCAAACCGATTTGTCGGCCAATCATGATTGTGCCAATTTAATTGCTTCTCTGCATGATAAGTTGGTATTACGCTGCGCTTTATTTTAAATCAGCAAGAGCAAAGACTTCTGAATCAGAAACGTGTGGCGCGATTAGTATTTTTTTTCCAGATTTTTCTTTGGTTCTGTTTATTGGTAGATTTATTTGCTAAGCATGAAATATATATGTTGTGTTTCGCAAAGAGCTATGTTGTTATATGCGTACGGTGAAGTTTAAAAATGCGCATAGTAAAAAAAAGTGAAGCAAAATTGATCGATAATGAGTTTTACACTCCATGTTAAAACGGTTTTTTAAATAAAGTATCGAACATTTGCCTTACCAAGGTCTACCTAAATCATAAATATTTATATAATTTAGATGAAACATTAAAACTACGTGTATATCTTAACTAAATTATATATACGTTAAAAGTTATATTTTCAATATTTTTTCTCTAATTTTCTCTAATTTCATTGTTAACCTAGAATTTTGTACGTCAAATTTGATACTTCAACTTTATTACAAAAAAAATTAGACATTTCTAGGGTAACTCGATTTACTAAAGAATCAAAGCTTCTCAAAAATATTGTTCATCTAATATAAATAAAAAATTGAACTTTTTATATTTTATAGTGTGTCTGAACTATGTACATTAAAATATTAAAATAAAATTTTAACTTTGAAATGACAGGTTTAATTATTAACAATAATTTTACATAAATATAATGCGACATAATGATACCGCCATAAATAAAACATTTAATAATGGTCCGATAAATTTATGAAAGTTATCTCTTTAATCTTCCAAAATTCGCGATATCATGAGAACGATGTTCGCTCACGATCGACTAGGTTCGACAATTCAAGCGTGATTTGCATCCGGCTATTAATTAAGCAGGCCGCGAATAATTAGGTCGCGGCGAATAAATTTGGTTTATCTCTAATTATCCTGGCGAGAGTCCCATTCAAAGGACCCGAGGCGGGCACGACGCGTATTATTAGGTAGCATCACTCGGTGTCTATAAATGCAGTAACGATCGTCCAGTTTAATTGCCACTAAAGCAACGGTTGAAAGGAAATTAACGCCCAAATGTGATTCCTCCATCGCCCCTTTTCGTCACCGGTCTAAAGTGTTTTACTTGTCCTTAAATCTTAAAGCATTGCGCTCTGATATATAAACGCTTTTTTATCCATACGCTTTCTAATTAAGAACGATGACTTTTTATCGCGCAAATGAATGTGCAATGCGATCAAAATGCAATAACTGTAAGATGATATTTTTTCGAAATTTTAGACAGTTCTTCAAAAGTTCTAACGATTATTATATTATCAATATTCAAACCAATAAAATAACGAAATAACTGAGTTCTACACAGAAAGAATGATTTCGCTTAAATACTTAAAAATTTAGGTAGATATAGATTTGAAAATAATTTTGTTCAATCAATAAAATAATTCTGTAGGAAAATCAAGTACAAACAGGTATATAAAACTTGTTGTACAAAATTTAGACATTTAAGCATTTCAGTTCTACATAATTATTTTGATAGTTTAATCAAATTATTTTCTAACTGTATTTAGTTAAATTTTTACTTCAGCAAAACCGTTCTTTTCATGTAATGATTTTTTTCTGGATCAAATTTTTTTTTAATTTCTATGAATAAAATTTTTTTTAGAGATCTATTATTTTTTTTAAGAGTTCTGGATAGAGTCTTAAGTTCCAAAAAGTATTAGAACTCTCAAATTGATATTATTGATAAAAAAAGTTATGATTAAGTTTCTTATATGAAAAGTGTAGTTTATATTCATGTATTTTTGGATTCTTTATTTATAATACATAATCGTTAAAACTTTTTTCAGAATATGTCTCGAACTTCACAAACTCTTTAGGGAAGAAACAGACTCCCTATTAATTATATCAAAATTCTGAAAATGGGATACTAGCTTCATAGAGGTCGCAAATTTCACTTTCAAACTTTGCACGGTGTAAATACAGTTTAAAGCCCGACCTTCTCAAAACCAAGTCTTTGATCTCAAGAGCAAAACTTCACAAACTCCGAAGTATATTCTGGAATGGTGAGCGCGAACACGTCGGTTCATAGATCTCGATGACGAAGGGGAAGAGATGGGAAGGTAGATCTACCGGTTTGATTAACTGGCAAGAAGAATAAAGAGACAGAGAGAAGAAAGATAGGAGAAAGGGAGAGCAAACGAGTGAGGAAGAAGAATGGACTAGCTTACGAGGAAGCGAATACATCGTGATGAAGCGAGATGAAGAAGAATAAAACTAGCAAAACAGAGAGAGAGAGAGAGAGAGAGAGAGAGAGAGAGAGAGAGAGGGAGAGAGAGAAAGAGAGAGAGAAGAGAAAAGAAGAGAAGAGAAGAGAAGAGAAAAGAGAACAAGTAAGAAAAAATGACAAAAACTGTACTGCTCTAAGAGATAGAAAAAGAAAGGAAGGTATAAGAAAGAAGATACAAGAGAAGAAGCTTCATATTGAAAAGACAGCTCTGCTTCACGAACAGGATAAAGGGAGAGTTGAGAGCACCAACGGCGCTAATGAATGTTTAGTACGCGGAAAGGCGAATCCCTTTTTTTCTTTCCTCTCGCATCATCCCTCCATCTTGCCGTTTTTTCTCTACGAAAGGCCATCGCGAGCGGTCGGTTGGCTCTCCCTTTGGGTCATTAGTTCGGCCGCGTGCCACTTTTCTGGAGCACCAGTTTGTAAGAGGCCGCTTTGACGAATAAAGAAAGGATGAGAGACTCTTCGTCACTGATGCTTGCGAATCGCCGTGAAGAAATTCGTTGACATACTTCCTTCCAGATTGTCACCCTAGAACGTGACGTCGCGACGCGATGCACGTCTGGAATGCATTACGGCGCGACGTCAGTCTTTTTGATCTATTAGAATAGCATCGACGATGACAGCTCGGAGAAATTTATCAAAGATTGCAATGAACATTTGCACATGAATGATCTGCGTTTTTTTCTTTTGTTTTGGAGAAGCATCGAGTTGTGATAATTGCTTCGCTATGATCCTAATCTGAGCGCAATGCATTCGCTAACAAGCTTTACTGTAGATTATTTTTATATGTTTCGTATAATCGATTTCCTGAATGAATGTGAAAAGAAACAGAAATTCATAATTCAAGATTTATCGGATAGATATAATTCTCAATATTTATAAGACTAACTCTAACCACCATGCTGAGTAACTTAAATGGATAAAATTGTTTAAATTTTTGCAGCATTCGAAACAAAGATAGAGATATGCAAAATATTTATCTTTATCTTATTTATATTTTTATTTTTATAAAGTGTCTTTAATAAATTGTGATGAATTGTAATAAATAAATTGTAAATAATAATCTTATTTTAGTTTGTGTGTATATGTGTGATAATAATATTTTAATTGCTATTTTAATCTACTAGATAAATATAATTTTTTATTTATAAACAATTGATAAATAATTTGAGAATTTAA
>NW_017259336.1:3010564-3014041 GCF_001594045.1 Atta colombica | reverse complement strand
ATATATATATATATATACATATAAAAAACTAAAATTATAGATTAAAAATGTAGATTAGGAATTCATATATAAAAGAAATGATGTAAATGCCACAATGTATAATATACATCGCAAGAGTGACATGCGCTTCGCGTGAGGCATAAAGAGGCTATGACCTCTCAATGTTCGTCGATCTCTCAATGCGAAGCCACCGCTGTTTGTTTACTGTCCATGCCAACAAGCGTGAGGTTATTAATTATCATTTGACGCATGTCGATGAGGATGGAAGAGACTGTCCAATTAGTCGAAGGGCACTCACGCACGCTCAGCGTTATACTCAAATCGATGCAATTTCCGACATACATCGGTTAATAAATTGCTGTGAAAAATAAGAATAGTTTAAATTAACACAATTCTAAATCTTAATCTTTTCTAATCGAAATCTTAATCCATTTGTTGCACTTTTCGATAATTTAAATTTCTGAAAGTTTCGTTATTAGAAAATATAAGATAAAGAAATTTATACAAAAATTTATAGTATTTTGATAAAAATAAATGTTCTATTAAAAAAATATATTTAAAAAATTTCAAGTATTGCAGATTTGAGAAGATAATCAATAATGCCGATTGTACAAATATTATGGCAAACCAAACGTTCGTAATTGTAAAAAATTGTAATATAGATGTAGGTCTCCTTCGCCTAATAGAGGAGCACATCGAAAGGTCAGCACGATGTTTTCCGCGCAATTAAGTCACCCTGTTACTCGTCAGCGATATCGAACGAGCACTCGAAAACTTCTTCGGCGGGTCCTTCGAAGTTGGAGGACTCCGGTAGTCCTTCCAGATTACCAAAGATGTTCGAATTTCGAGATGATCTTAACCAGAGGCCCTTTGTGCTCTTGTTCCAACCGGTGACCACCGTACTTCAGTCGAGGGGTATTTAATAGACACAAAAGATGTCTTGCTTTTCCGACGTCTTTTCAGGCTTGCCGACAGCGTCGTGTGATGCGACAAGAAAAGTGCGACGCCAGGGAAAAGCGGAGGTGGGGTGTGGCATGTGCGAGGGCAAGGTAAAGGTGGAAGGGCTTAAATCAATAAATCGCGCGTAAAAGCCCGCACTCACCCCCCGTTCCCATCGCGTCGCCCCGGCGTTATAACTCCACGCGCGTGAAGACAAAGGGACTCGACGACAAGGTACAAGGGCGACGGAGCTCTCGAGAAGCGGAAAGGCCCCGAAGCCGCAGAGGAGATTGATGTTATTCGATTCTCGGATTCGAGATAAGTTAAGGGCGAAGTGGGACATCCACGAGAGGCATCTACATAGATCACGGAATCGCGACTTCGATTTACGTTTCGAGTGTATGGCAATGCCATGTGAAAGATTGGTGTATCAGGACATCTTCAACTGCAATTCGAGAACTGTCATACATTATAGATATGTGTATATATATGTGTGCGTGCGCGCGCGCGCGTGTGTGTGTATGTGTGTGTGTGTGTAAAACAGATTTCTATACTATTTCTTTCAACTTTTGTTTCTTTATGCGTCACAGAGAAAAAGAGAATTATCTTTTTAAAGAATTTTATCATTATTAGGAGTTTCTCATCAAAGAAATAAGCTTTCTTCAAAATTCTTCAAGTTTCGTAATCTACTGAAATAATATTATCGAAATCGGAATTTGAAATTGCTTTTTTCTTGCGTAACTTCGTCATGTTCCACTTTGCCATCAGTCCCGTAAATCCGGTGCTTCATAGTGCTATGAATATCGCTCGAAAATTCGAAAGGTTGGGATAATCTGAAATTAGATACGAGCATCGACGATCAGTCTGAATGTAAATCTCGAAAGCACGCCACTCGTTTATCTTCGCGGGCCCGAACGGAACGTGAGAGACGTTCGACGTGCTTTCTTTGTCATTTGACACGCAATCCGCGCCGGATATATTTCACACGCACACGCGGCCCTTCGTAATTAGAAAGCCATTCAGAACTACGCGCATCCACTCTACGCTGATGGATACTGACCATATCTCACAGCCGATGATGACGGGCACCAGCTTTCATGCACGCCGAGCGCATCCGTGCAACGCGGGGCGGCTGTGAAAGCGATGCTGCTTGCGCTCGTTAAAGCCGATTCCCTGACTCTAGGCGGTGAAAAGGACGAGATAGTCGCGCCATGCCAATGATCTTAAATCTGCCGGCGTAAATTCAACGCTCTCTCACCAACTCACAAAATTTTTGTTATACTTTTTGTACTCTTGGCGTCGATCGAGCACATCGATTTGCGTATGCTGATATACAAGATGTTACAGATCTATTCTTACAATTATGCTCTTCGAGCAACGTGGAGTACAACGTCCAACACGATTTAGCTATATACAGATCTGAAAACAATTTTATTGGACTTTCAAAATAATATGTAGAACGTTCAAACTATAAACAAAATATCACTTTTTTATAGCACTGCTTATTATGCCGAAATTCCTGTATAATTATTTTTATAATCTAATAAAATTATTTTCAGATCTGTATCTACTTAAATTTTTAAATACTTTAACAAGATCTTTTTTTCATGTTAACGATTACGTGAAAAAAAATAACACCTTAAAATATATATGTAGCGATTCGTTGGTGTATGTATCATCAATAACTCATTACGCCAATTGAAAATTAATTAACTTGCAGGCAACAAAGCGATGTAATACATTCACGCTCGTGTAGGCGTTACATTTCCGCATTTATGTAAATGTAATATTGGTTTATAATACAAATGTGAGAGATGAGCGTGGGAGTAACTTAACAAACGTTGATCGAAGAAAATTGGCGAGGGCTCGAAGTCGAAACGCTTTACGGAGCGCGCGCTACGTGAGTCACTTTCATGCTTCGGAGAATTGCCGCTCCCAATTAATTTGCTATCCGGAGGAATGTTTCATTAAGCCGTTTATTAATCCCGTCTTATTTCTATTAACTTGGCTGACCTTCGCTACGAGAACTGTCTTGAATCCTGAGAAAGTCTGCGCGAGCCGACGCAACGTGGCCGCTGAAAAATTATTACGCGAGCCGGTTTAATCGCGATAAATTGCCACAATATCGCGCGCTAAATTAGTATCATCGCCGGCGAATAATTGCCATTATCGAAAACGCCTGTGCTTTCGCACTAATTGATTTCACGATATTGTTCAGCAACGGTATCGCGCACGGTTTTTTTTATTTGTAAACGTTAATTTAAATACAAGAATATAATTATATTCCTCACATATGTGAGAGATATATTTAGCAACACAAAAAACGTTCCAGCTGCTTACACAATGTGTGATGAAAAAAATTTACTAAATCTTAATACTAAAAAGTAAACATTTGCTTACACTAAATAAATATTTACACTCAATAAAAAAATAAAATTAAATCAGATTACTAGTGCTCTACTAAATAAATATGTGTTTACATTTAGTACATATTTACTTAAAACTATTCAAACAACATTATTTATTAAAATTTTTTTG
>NW_017259336.1:3006720-3010464 GCF_001594045.1 Atta colombica | reverse complement strand
ATAATATATTATTTTTTTAAATAGTAAATCAATCAATATCACTATATAATTGTTAGAATGTAACATCGTTGTTATAATTTGCACGAGATTATCATATAACAATCGTTATGTAATAATCGAGTTACATTGTCGCGCACGAAATTGTAATATTGATTATAGTTAGTTTAGTCGATATTTACTGAATATATATATGTAGATACATATAATTATAAGTTTTCTGTGCAAGATAAAAATCTAAAATCATTTTCCCTCGATTGAAGAATGGAATTTAACTGCGAAATAAACGTTTACGATGTCGAGTTAAGCATTAACTGACTGGGCGGAAATCAAGTCCGGAGCAGTCCAGAAATCGGAAGAGCAGCCGGGTCTCGACATGGTCGATGGGGCGAGAACTATCTCTGCGCCGGATAACGGATGGGTCGTCAAAAACGAGAAAAAAGTCGTCGGCACGATCGGCGCCCCAAAGTTTCATCCGTCGCGGAAATCGAATTTTCGAGCTGAACGCCGTGCCAGGCGGGAAACTTGAAAATGGACTTTGTAATTTGCCACTCGGTTTGACTTCGTCGCCGCCGGGCGCGAGCTCGTCGTGGCTCGCCAAGCTCTCGATGATCTTGTTTGCCGATTTGCCATCGTCCAAACTTTCAACGACATTAGACCGCCACTTTCGCGCGCGCCAATACGAGTGCAACTCTGATTAACTCAATACCTTCTTCTACAATATCTTCTATAACAGTAAATACCAATGAGAAATGCTTTCTTGTGAAAATAAAAATTACATTTCTTCTTAGCACCTTGTTTACTTCGAATATTTATATTAAGTATATAAATATACACTATAAAAATATTATACGATGGTTATGAGGCACTCTGTAATATAAAAACATTGTAATACCGCTTTTCATATTTTCATGTTCATATAATAATAGAATATTTCAAAATATATCACATGAGAGGTGTGACGCATGTACCAGTGATGTCTGATACTATAAAACGTGCCATATTACAAAAATTCCATCAATTTTTCGCCTTGCATTTCTACAATGCATTACGAATGTTCTGCGATATTAAACTCTGAGCGTTTGATACGACTGCATTTATCGCGATCGGGTATTGCATTCGAACGCATTGTGACAAATATATACACGTCCGAGGAAAGTATTCAATATCACGCAGTGATTTGGCATGACTTAATCGCTCGGCGACACGGACTTGCTGATGCATATTGGTGAAAGCATTGCCGGTGCAGCGATGCTTTTCTTCGTTGAATGTGTACCGACGCGGGACGCGAGCTTTGAATGCATCTGCGCGCTCTGAAAGCGGGATGTATCCTAAAAGATAAATTATCTTCTCGTTCGAGCGACTTTGCGTTTCGCTACATTCGCGAACGAGTCCGCGCTCGATACCTGTCACAGTGGAACGCGTATCGGTCATACGCTTGCAGATTCCGAACCGCTCCGATCATTCCGTAGATCTTCGTATATTTTCTGAATTCGAAAATGCTTCTCAGTTTGTGTACGGATATCTTGCCCGCCGGATCTCTGTCACATTGCTTGCTTTCGATATGCATGGAGATTAAAAGAGTATCATCTGCTTTGATCAAATGTATAACTGTATATACAAATTAAATTAGTATGCACTAAGATTCTAATTGTTCGCATGAATTATTGAAGTTATATACTATGTTCGGTGTGTTATATTTAGTTTAGATTTTAATGGATATTGGATTTTAATTTAAATAATTTACCAGGTACTGATTGATTTTCAATATTAATATTAAAATTGAGATAATAATATGGACTATTGTGGTATAACAATAATATTTCAAAAGCAATACAAGTTTTATTTTTGAAATATTAGGGTATTCGGTATATACGTCGCACCTATCAAGAACTTAATTTATTATTTACTACGTTTAAAATAAATGAACTACATCAGTAAATACTTTGTACTATCTATTGTACTATCTTTGTACTATACTTTGTACTATTATGAAAAAAATATTGGAAATCCGAAATATTTATATTTCGTATTAAAAAATGAATTTTTTTAAACTCTTGTATTTTTGTCGTATATCCTATAGGAGTGGGATGTATGGCTACTCATAGGAGGAGGGGGGGGGGGTATGTACGACTCATGAAAAATTTTTGACAAATAATGCATATATAAGTAAAATGACACAATAACTTATAAAATGCGTTTATAAAGTTTTATTAAGGAATAAGAATGATAAATATGTATATATGAAGTAATAAATAATAATTATTTAATCTTCCCATATGTATTACAAGTTGTATGATATGAGGTACATATTATATTTTGTATATGTAATGCATTTATTGCATTTAGTGCACTGAATTCAATCTGCTCACTTTGTATACTTTGAGCATAAATCCCACTAAAAATACCCATATATCCCAAACAGGTGGGATATATAGGATAACAAATTAAACAAAGGATACAAGAGCAAAATACTTGTATTTTGTTATACATGTTTTATTATTCCTCTACGTTCATATATCGCGAAATAACCACTAAATCTTTTGCACGTCCTACAGTAATCATTTTATGTAGGTTATAATTTATGATGGCGCTATCCAACACTGTGATTCAATTCACAATAATTTCATTAATATTAACAGTAAGAAACTGAAATCATAACACAATATATAACATAATATAACATAAAGATATGTAACAAAGTAGTTATGTGCGGGAAAATTACTTCCATTCCTTCTATTTTTTTTTTTACTTCTGCGACGTAAATCGCCGGTGTATTTGCCGGAGTTACTCTATATACTCTTACATTATAATTAATGTAAATATAGTAACTATAGTAACTATATTACTGATGAATAGATTTTTATCTTACAGTATATACATAGACATTATAATAATTGGCGATTTATTTTGATGAATATTTGAAGGTTCTATATTCTAACGTTATATAAATAATAAAGAGCATACAGTCACGACAACAGATGTTGAAACGAAAATAATATATTTATTATTATTCTATAAGAAAACATAGATGTTTCAGTCAAGATTGATTTGACATCATCAGAACATACAGGTGACAATAAAGGATTACAAACAAGTTAGTATTCTCGATTCAGAATAATTTTATAAAAGAATAGTCTCCGAAATGATCCACATTAAACGACAAAATAATTGCTTAAACAAACAAAGTGATATAGAATGCTTTCCTGAAATCTACTTGCCAATCATCGGAAAAATTCCCTCTATTTACACATAGAACTATCCTCTCCATTAACATTCTTCTTTTCTTTCATATTAATACCTTATATAAATACTGTTCGCTGGCCATGATCTTCCAAAAAATTTGTCTTGCAGTAGTTCTTACCATTTGTTCAGATTTTTCTCGGTTTTTTAAAATTGTGATGCTTAGAGTTACGTCTGCGAGGACTTGTGTTAAAAAATACATGATAAGCGATCTTTAATGTGAATTTATATTGAATAATTAATTAATTTCTTCTGAATAATTAATCATTGTATGGTCTAAAATATTTTTAATTATTAAAAAGCGTTTTTTTTTTCTTTAATTTTTAAATAGAATCTGGAAATTCCGTATTCTCACACAAAATCATTCTTTGCTTCTATAAAAAAGGAATCATAAACAGAATATAGTATAAATATTATTATATAAACTTTTTTTTTCCTTTTTTAATATATATTTTTGTTGGTAAATTTCATTCTCTGGACTTTATCTTACTCAATTAACGCGTA
>NW_017259336.1:3004547-3006609 GCF_001594045.1 Atta colombica | reverse complement strand
CTTCAAACATTTAGTTCTAACTTCCTATTTAAGTCTATTTGATTTATATATTATATAATAATATATAATAAAATATAATTTATTTTAAAATATTCTCTCTCTCTCTCTCTCTCTCTCTTTCTCTCTGATATTAGATAACTTTATCTATTAATATAAGATTTTTTTCTGTGAAAATCTTTGTTTTTTATATTTTAGAACTTTTTAATTATATTGACCTATTGAAACATATAATCATATAGTAAATTTAAACAGATCAGTAGTTCAAATAACTTTTTATGAAGGCAAAATACAATTGTCTTAATTGTGAAACATGCTAGTAACTAAAATACACGTTCTCATAAGGAAAATAAAATAAAGTAAAATAAATATACTGAGTTGTGTCTTTATTAAAAACACATAATCGTAAGGTGTAATTTATCATCGTTCAATTGATTGTCGATCTGGGTGATGCACATCATTATCAGGACAGCGTTCAAGCTTGCCTAGGTGTGACGTAATATGTCGTGCCTGTTGATCGAACGACACCATCAAATTGTGCGCAATGTTGCGTGTATCAGCGACATTTCGCACGCGCCACCGTCAAAGGGACACGCAATCGATCCCGTCCCCACCGACCTTCCCTCATGTGCGATTAGTGCATTAAATATAAATTCCAACGTCGATGCAACGGGTTGTACATAAAATAGAACCACGTCTGCTTGCTGACGTAAATGCTTCGAAAAAAAATTAAAGATATCAAATCTTCGCTTATGTTTAAAATTAAAAGCTTTTACAAGAAGGATACTATCACAAAGATTATTTACGAAATTAGTCATTTGATTATCTCGAGAATTATCCTTACGAATTGATAACAAATTGAACGAGGCCGCATAGAGCCAATTTCAGCAATAGCTTCCTCGATCGATCATCAGATTTCTCGTAGCGTGAACTCAATATCCTGCTTGTTTACAAGCCGCTATCAAAGCACAATTGCGTGGCGAGATTTGACATGATCATTGGCATTATCGTCAAGTTCCCAAATCTTGATTGTTTAAAAATTAATTAAACGATAATTTAATATGCATTTTAGAATTCTCTCTCTATCTCTCTTTCTCTCTCTCTCTCTCTCTCTCTCTCTCTTTCTCTTCTTTCTCTTTTATATACAATACTTTCTTAAAATTGAACAAAAAAAATAATACTTTCAATTTTCGTAAAACTTAATTTAATTACAAATTAACAATTACCATTATATCGATAAAACCCGCGATTATCTCTTTACTTGTTTAAAATTAAGGTAATAACAATCATATTTTCGAGATCAATCACATTTAGCGAGAAAAATTTTATTCGATAGTTAATCTCAATAATTCAATGTGAAATTATCTTCGTTATTTTCTTGAAATAGAGAATTTTATATAATATAGTTAATATATCATTCAATTATTAGGAATGACAATTATACTGTTATACTTTTTCGCCTGATTTTTTCTTGGTATTCATTATCACTATTTACTGGTCACTCGGTATAGCAGACTCAGTACTAGCAACCAATAGTCCCATCGATATGCATGTAGGATACACTACGAGGCGGATACATTGTGCCACTCGCCTAAGCGCTAATACTAACGCGGGAACGGATGCGGAATGTAGAGTCGATCCAACTAACAGAAGAGAGGAAGGGGAGCAAAACAGGGAGGGAAAACATGTTAGAGCTGATACAACTCTCGGTTGCTTGCAGAGGATCGCAATACCGCGACATTGTTCCCGTTTGTGGTGGCTCCGCCGAACGTGTCACGGATACGAGCCGAAATAGAAAAGAGGTAGGAGGTGAGAGTGGCGAAAAGGGGTATGCATTGAAAGAGGAACTCACTGACCTGACTTCCGAAACAAATAACGAGATAAATGTAACAATGTACGCCTATCGTTTGTTGGAAGTTAGTTTGTTTGATTTTCAGATTTTTGTGCGATGCGTTTTTTAAGGGAAGAAAGGGATAATGCGTGCTTGCTGCCGCGCACAAATCGGTGTGCATCGTTCGTGCGACGATAGATACATCTAGCTATGCTTTTCGATATAGCAAAAATC
>NW_017259336.1:2991043-3004447 GCF_001594045.1 Atta colombica | reverse complement strand
TTGAAAAAAGAGAATATTATTAAAATTTTATATAATTTTCTAAATTCTCAATTTTATTATTTCTCACACAATTCGTAATTGAGTAAATAATTAATTAATTATATAGAAACACATAATTCCAAAAGATTATAATTTAAAATATAATTCTCGAATCTTTTTCTTGTTTGTTTAAGAGTTAAAAAAGATTCTTAAAATATGAACGTCAATTAGAACTTTATATTTGCTGATTTAATTTAAATTCATCGTTTTATCATGATAATTTATGAATTAATCGATTTCATCTGAATATTGAATTTTATTTAAGTTTGACAGATTTGGGATCATTCATGGATCATAAAGAAGAATATATTTGACATCTCCGCTTAGAGCACTTTCACATTCGCAAGCTCTCCCTAAGCGGACGTAATGGATAAAAAGTGCTCCATCGAAGCTCGCTACCACAAATCCGAGATGTCGGCGAATCCCCAGCAGTGACGTCAATTTTTCGACTTTCATATCCCTCTGTACTCAGATTCGAGCATATTCAGTAAGAAGAGCTGACGAAAGTTGACACAAAACGTCAGATGTTCTCTACGCAAGAGCTAAGATCAAGTTGTTGCCTTTAATGTGCAACTGATTTCCATGATATTCCAAAAGCTCAAGCAACTGTCTCTAAAATATCTATTCAATTTCAACATCCAACTAAATGTAATCTTGACAGCAATCATTATACATGAAAAAATTTTACGTTATTATTTATTCTATATTATATACCTAAATGAATTAATTTTTTGTACAGACATTGCAACGAAAGATGTATTAAATTCCATCAATGTGAAAATATCTAAATATTTAAATCTACCTATAATACCGTATTATAATACTTACAAATATAGTTTCTTAAATTTACTTTCTTGAATTCAATTTATTATAAATGTGTCACAAATTATTTCTGAAAAGAATCAATGGAGAATTCTAATAAATCTCTTGTAAGACAGAACTCGTCGATATATATAATTTTTGAAAGCTTTAATCCTAATTTGAATATATATATATATAATGGACTAGCGAAAATATCTACCATATATCAAGTGATCATTTACAAAAAATTATATAAAAATATTACAAACTTCATAACATAATTAAGATAACAAATTCCATATTCTAATTAGTAGATTTTGAGTTATTGTTAGATTTTTTTGTGTTTTTTCAATATTGATCATTTTTTGGAAGTATTTATATGATGTTCGTTTCAATACTTATTTATTATTTATAATAATTTATATGATTTATTGTTCTTCTTTTATTTATTTGAGATATAATCATCAACGTAAATCATATATGAATTCGCTTTTGGATCATCACATTATGGTTAAGACGTTATCGATGAAATAGGGTTAATCGAATTCGTGCGGATTATCTTTGATGTCTTCTACCTCAAAAGAAACATAGTCGCATCGACGTGAATAATTTGCGGTCCAATATCGGCTCGACCTCTTCTTTCGCGAAAAGAGCAAAGGTTTAAAGGAACCCACTGGGAAAAGCGTCAGGATAGAAGGACAGGGTGCATCCGTAGTTTTGCATGGTAAGAACGATGCACCATATAGTCAGCGCAGTCCGCATTTGATCTTTGAGAAAATTTTACATTAAATTCATGCTTTGGGAAACTCAGATTGTAATATATGTAGCAATTTGTGATTTAAACCGCCTTAGTGAAAATTTTCTATTGAGAAATATACAAGAGTTTGATCGAATAGTAGATGTGCTGTATATAATTTCAAATAATCAAAATTATATTAAATCATTCATATGTTTAATTCTCATAGATAGTACGGCATGTGTACAACTAATTATGCATTTCAAATTCAAACTTTAACTTTAACATTTGTATTGAAGAAAGAGAGAGAAAAGGACAGATTCTAATAAAAAAATTGCACTCTTTTCATTCTTTATATGAAACGTGGAATGTATTATTTAACGAACATATAAACTAATTGACGTAATTTGAATATCATTATTTATAAAAAATACTTACTTAATTCGTTTTGATAAATTTAACATAAATAGCTTAAAAACTATGGCACAGAAAAACTTAACAATAAGCGAATTAGCCAATCACTAAAAAAAATTGGGTTGCATTAATTGGACTTCTGATTGAAAATGGACAAATTAAAATTTTCTGATTGAATCTATTATAATTTTAATTGAGATAACCAGAATTTTGATTCATATCTGAACTTTCTGTGTGGTTTGTTCATTTTTAACTAGAAATTTTTTTCAGTATAGTAGAGAATATAAATAAGGTAATAATGTAAGCAGTAGCAAATAAAAAATATTGATTTGCTTTACATTTTTCTGTGTACTATAACTTTAAATGATTTCATTTTTTCCAATAATCGTGATCGAAAACTAGCAAGTGCTTTTTCTCTGCGCATTTCTCTCATTTTTATATATCGATTCGGTTGGTAGTCTATTCGGGCGAACTTGAGACTTCCAACTTCCTATCACCTAACCATTTCCATCACTGTTGATCCGTAATACAGATCTCATCCTACCACCCGCTATATTCCCCGGCTTCTACTCTTGAATGATGCTGTATCTCGCATCGAGATTCCCACCTGCCCGTCGAGACGTCTCACCCTGTGGAGGCTAAATGGAGCGCGACCGACCGCAGAGCGAGGGTGAAATTCGCTGCATAATTAAATATATCAGCGCGAACCCTTCGACCGAGACTGAATACATTGCGTTTATTCCTTTCGCGAACTGCAGAGTTATAATTGGGGAGAATGCATGAAATCGTAATGGAAAATTGAAAAATTCAGCTGCTGAAAATAACCGATTCCTTATTCTTCTTGGCAAAAGTAGTAAGAATTGAGAACTAATTTGAAAAATAATAGATGAAAATTAGAATTTAGAAACTGTCTCACAACTTAAAACATTTTTATGACTCTTTTAAGACGTTTTTTGTTGTATTTTTGTTATCTAAATAAGACACAAAGAAATGAAAAAATTAAAAAGGGATTGTTTAAAAAATTTTTGACATTTTTGAAGTAGAAATCAAACCTTTTATTGTTCTGGGAACTATTTGACTGGAGAGATGTACATTCACATTTTAAAATTATGCTTATAGTGTTAGGTATGATTATAAAATATGAGTAAATCTGTTCGAACAATGGTTAGCTCTTATAGCAGGAAACTCTATTGTTTCCTCCATACATTCACTTGCGCAATATACATCTTTATCTTTCAAGTAGGAGTATTTCAATAGTATATTGTGAAAATAGAATAAAACCATTTCTGTCGATTTATGAGACAGATAAAGAAAAATAACAAGCAATGATTTTGTTCTTAATTGTTTAATCATTTTTCTAATAATAATTATTCGAATAACTACAGTATTCTGTTATAAAAATTATATTAATGAACAGAAATTTTACCATTAAAGTTCATAAACATTAAAATTTTTGCGCAATTAAATCGAATAGATGAAAGTAGAAATGATTAACGAAAAGATCTTGTATTACGTAATACGATATGGGAAAGATCGATCTCTGTCGAGGACGTATCGAGAACATTGGCACGACGTACTCGCGGATGGTATGTCGAGGAATACGTACGTGCAGATAGATCATCTGCGCACGTGATCCAGGGATCGTATGGCCCTCGTACTCTGGATTCGCCGGCCGTGCCGCAAGATGAAACGGATTATTGCTTCGCCACGTTTATGTACCCTCCTCGATATATCTGTCCACCGGCCCCTAGATAGCGACATATTAATGCCAAAGGGCTCTGCGACGGACCCGGATATGTACCATAGGTACTTGAGACTATATATGCACGCTCACGTATATATACACATGGCTTTCGAGTACCGAATATATATAGTCAATCACTCTGCGCATCTTCTCATCATCGAAGACGAGCCTCCTTACGCCTCACATGATACGTCCACGAAATTGGATCGAATGATCTCAGACTAATCCTGCGAGGTTACTAGGTCAACGGAAATACTGGTCGTTCTTATTGAGAGATCATTTAGTGAGAATGTTTTGAATAATTTAAAGTCTCGACGAGATTTTTTATTTGAGAAATTATAATTTATAGAAAAATCTTATCTTTCAAATATTTAATTGGAATATTATTATTAAAGTTATTGTTATTATTGTTGAATCATAATTTAGTGTGTGCTTTTTAATTATAGAAATTCTGCTGTAGAAAATTGTAGACTACAAAATAATGATATTTTATGTAAAGTATATAATTCTTTAAAATTAATTTGACAATTTTATACTTATAAATAATATAAAATGTATTATGATAAAGGAACGATGAAAGCAATAAGTTAAAAAATTTTTCGTACGCACTCGAGAACATATTTTGTACTTGAATCCATCTACACGAGATTTATTATGCAAGAGAGACTTTGCGCCTGCAAGTTCTACTTTTCTTAGGCTCTTTATCGCCATTATTGATTTTCGATTATCGGCCACCTAATGCATCGGACGTTTTTGGGTTAAAGACCACCAGCATCTCGTGTGCTCATCGCTTTCCGTGACTCCCGATAAGACTTTGCGATCATGCCATTAGATAAAGGAACCGTCACACTTTGGTGCATCCGACTGCGCCAAGAACGAATTCATGTCTCGTCAACTTGTGCTTGAAAAATTATGAAGTGACTTCAAAGTTTATAGTTATCAAGTTTGTAACTATACAAAGTGAAAGTGGCAGCTCCCGCGGAGATAAAAATTTTGACAGAAAACGACTGCAAATAATTATATTTCTAAAAAAAATAATATTAAGAAGTAAATTATATATATTTTTTGTATTTGAAAATAAATAAAATATTCTTTAATGTATATAAATATATATGTAAATATTCTAAAATATTCTATAAGCACTGCCTCTTAAATTTGCGAGATTTATAAGAGTGAGCAATTAAATTCTCGATATGAATATGGAAAATTCTTATTATAAGTACTGTATGCTGTCGTCTTGAATTATAACAGAAAGCATTGTAGAATTATTTTGGGCCTTTAATCCGTGAATATTCATCGACTTAAAAAATTCCGATTGAATTGCGGATGTGTCTAATTAGCGCGGATGATTTTCAATGTCGCGGTTCGTGTCGTTGTTATTTTGGGAGGAAGAGAGGCGCACATTGAAAAACGCGAGAAACCAGCGGATGGGCGACGATAAATTGCCATAAAGATTTCGCTGTCGTCGTTAGAGTCGCCAATTAAGCGGGTGGAATAATCGGTATCCACTTCGCGATAATTTACGGAACGACGGGTGGCTAATTTGACGCGCGCGGCTGGAAACGTGCAAAGAATCGACTTTTATTCACGAATTCACGTCAAAACTGTAATGTAGAAATTTGCTCCAGAAGAAAACGCGAAATAAAAGATTCACAATGTCATTCATAAAAAGATGTAAGAATATGTTATATTATATTGTTTAATAATTGTTTGCTCTAACTTTACAAAAATTCAAACTTTATGTTTATTATAATTTTCATACCGAGATAAATCACAGCTAAAAAAATTGCACATTTTAAATTAAAAAATTCTGTTATATGAAAAATAACATGTTTTCATCAAATTCTTGCTTTTAAAAAGTATAAATTGAACTAAAAAATATATCGTCATAATTTGAAATTATATGTAAATTATAAGCGATCCAAACAAGATGATTACATAAATAATCAGCATTGGTTCAACAAAAACACACACACACATACATTATACATCCAAATACCAATCTCAAAATAAAATAACATCTTGGCGTCAATCATTATCACACATGGTCCAAAGCAACACGCAAGACAAGCATTTAAATAATCCTGATTTAAATAAAATGTGTCCGCAGACGCCCACGTTCTGAAGAACTCGCAGCATCATGATACGTTTTACCAATCGTATTGCTTTCTTTCACTCTCTCTTCTTTCCTCGAAGCTTTTGCCATCAGTCTTCAATCACACTCAGATCTTTCGTCTCGATAGTACAAGCGTAAGTGCAAGACGTGTCAGTGACTCTCAACCTGACACTAGCTGCCTTGGAAGGTACTTCCTCGAAGAAGATCGATCGCATTCAGGGAGGACACTGACCTGATTTACGATGTTCCACATCGCCGACCAGAAAAGTTCACGACGATCAACCTTCTTCTTTTAATTAAAAAACTACATAGACTATAAAAATGTTGCGTTTTTCCTAAATTTTTCCCAGCTATGAACCTTTAACCATGCAATATGTCTAGTCATAAATTCCTTTACAAATATTTCTAGAACCATAAAATTTTCAATTATCAATTTTTTCGATCGTATCTTCTATCAATCATATATTCTTCTACATTTCCGAATAATAAATTCGTTAGTATGATAAAATGTTAATATCATATAAAAATATATCTTCTTTTTTATATCATATATTTTATACAACACAAGTTTGTAAGATGTAGGTAAAATATCATGAAAATCGCTCGTATTTCGTGACTATCAATAAGGCAATCAATTCTCGTCATTGACGAAAGGAAAGATTCAAGAGAAAAGGTGGAAAAAATGGAGCCTCGCGGCGGGTGTGACTTAATGTAGTCGAAGAAATAAACAGGCCAGCGATATATATCAAAACGTGGACAGTCTCGTTGCGTATAAATGATATAAATAAAATCAACCTAGGAATACCGAGACTATTTATCATCCGGCTAAAATACCTCGTGTCTGCGTCCTCTCACGTTCCCATTAATAACGACGAGAAAAGCCATTTTCTTGGACGTAGCCTTACTTCCAGCACATTATACTTATTTCATGAGAAAACGCGCATTTAAGAAAGGATTTCAGCGTTTACCTTAATTAAAAATGCGGCATGTAGTAATTTTTTCTTATGATTATGGTCTATATTATCGAATGCAATAGTCTGAAAATTTAAATTCCCATGTATTACACGTTTTTTTAATGACTTACTATGTAATAGTAGTTTACAGAAATTGATATGAATCCTAATTATAATATAACAGGTTATAATCATGTAATGTGTGTTATAATATGATCAGACAGCGTAGCTTTTTATGATTTAATATAATACTCGTACAGAAAATTACATAGAGGATAATCTAGGATATGTAGTACGAGATGAATCACATTTTTGGAAAGGAGAATTGTGAAAGTCAGGAAAAGAGATTGGAAAGAATTGAGAAAGACTGTGCTAGAGAAAATCATAATTTAGAAACTTATAATTTGATAAAGTTGTAATCTAGAAAGTTTATGATTTAGAGAATTTTAAACTGGAAAATATACTGCTTAGAAGTAATGGAAAATTGGATAGTTTCTTTTACAATCTGTAAAAGAACGGACTTGAACAAAATGAATGAGAAGTTCATCAATTCGGTAAGAGTAAATCTGCAATCTAATATTCCATCATGTGTCTGTGCACGGGCATATTTGTGAGGTACCGACTCGACGTCACGAGTTTCTCGATGCATCCTCGGTTGCATCCTCTCTTTTGTATGCACATGTATACGAGTCGCATATGTGCGTAAACGTAATAGAGAGCCCTCCGGGAAAGCCGCGGGATGACATCTGGCCAAATATTTAGGTGTCGAGATAAGAGATGTGTTTGTGCTGCATTGCCTCACTCGATGTCCTCAACTAACACGCATATTTCGTTTTTTTTTTTCAGGTAAGCAATCTGGGATCCCTTTTATGCTTGTAAAATTGGAGATGTCGCTACAGTATGGTAAGATAAATTTATGCTGTCAACTATTTGTTACTGCATGGAAAAAACGGTTTTGCTGAAATATATTCTAAAAATGTAGATTTAACATCTATATGCAGTACGTATAATTCTCATCGTATAGTTGATATAAACACTAGGCGTTTAAATCTATATCATGTTAGTGTTATTATTAATATGAGAATTATATAAACGCATATAAACACTACATATAAACACCGCAGTATTTATATTTAGTGAGCTTGTATCCAGTGTCCTGTTAAATTCATTTATATTTACTTATATTTTTTAGTGTTTAAAAATATAGATATAGCTGAAGAATTAAAAATAATTTTAGAATTATCGAAATAATTATGTAAAATGCTCAAGCTGATTGCTAGAATGTCAAAAATTTTTTGCCGCATTGTTTATCATACTTCAATCTCCTACGTAATTAGTTTGATGCAACAAAATTATTTTCAAATCTGTATTTATCTATTTTTTAATATTTCAACAAATTCGCTTTTTGTGTATATTACTACTAAACTCGAAATAAGCGGCAATACGCAACCCAATTTTGTGAGGTTTATGTAATATAATAAATATCGCTTCTTATTTATCATCTTGATTAATTTATTAATAGTTACATGTCATACTTCTGACGCAAAAAAATTAGAGAAAAATATATACTGCTAAAAAATGTTAATAATATTCGAGTATTGCCAATATAGCAAGAGTGATGGCAGTATAAATAGATTAATTAAACATGATATAAACTATTAATCAAATACTCGGTTGACAAAATTAATAAATCAACGTGAAATTAAAAATCCGTCACGGCGAGACAAAAAATGGTCGCGTAGCATTTTATAAGAGAATCGATGTAATGCAACGGGATGAATTACGAATTATGGAACGCATTGCTCATCCGGGAGGACATCAATCCGGGATAATCGACGAGTCGCGAGATTCCTTTTTGTCGCGCGAGATGAAGCATGGCGTCGGTTTGTCCTCGTCGTGCGTCGGAATTTCGTTCGCTCGCCATTTGATATCCGCCCCATGATTTATACTTTTAGTTTTGTCGAAGTTCGTCTTTCGCGAAAAAAGTATAGAAAGGCCATGATGTATCGCTCAATACAAGTTGAAATAATGCCGGTTGACAAACAAAATTTTTGGTCCAAACTATGTAAACTATGCTGCAGTGGCATAAACATCAATACAAATGCAATAAGCACGATTCTGTTGCAGTTATCGAAATTTTTCAAAGCGCGCATTTATTTCATGAAATATCCCATTAATTTTATTAGATTAGATTTTATTAATTTTTTCTTGCAATAAATTATTACATATAGAGAATTTTAATAATAATAATAAATATGTATATTTATATTTATTATATGTATATTTTAAATTAAAACATTTGATAAATTAAAATAAAATTCGGTAAAAATTAAATGAAAATTTGGAATTTATATAAATTAAGATATAATTTTGTTAAAAAAATATATATATATATTTTTATTTTGCTACAAATTATAATATATCTGCAATATTATAGTGTGATTATTTCAGACTTCGAGATTGATTAATTTAAGTATATCTGATACAGAATGTCGATCCATTGTTGGAAATTCGATGCAACATTTAAGAAATTGTATTCCACAAATGACGGTAGTTCTCCGCAATCGACCGATCATAGACTTCAATCGAACCGATTCTATTCGATCGATATACTGGATATAACGATGATCAGGACATATACGGGATCGCCGTGAGTTATCGCGTAATATTGCAAAGTTTTTGATGGCGGGAAAGAGGATAATCATAACTTCTGTGCGCAGCGTCCTCGATAATTCGACGGTTATCAAGGATCGTCTACCGCCGTTCGTCGTCTACATATTTATTACGAATATTCGTAAAGTTCTTCCTTATTGCATCGTATGAACGCAATATGGAAATATGCACGGTTCATCATATCTACTGCTATCAACGTTTATGCGGCTTAATACACGTATCAAATTCATCATTCGCCTGCAACAATCTTGTAGAGGATACATTTTCTGATCATGTGAAAGTTTCACACAGAGAAACTTAAGAAAGGTAATCATTTATTGAATTTCAAATTTCTGAAAAGCACGGAACAATATTACAAATTTTTAATGTGGAGACACAATTCGTACTAGTTTGCTATTGATTTATTCTCATGACCACAATACAATGGTCACGATTAATTGTTCCGACCGATAGTGACCGAAAGTGGTGAGAGCGAGTATATAGTAAAGAGAAACATAGAGGGAAGAGGAAGGGAGAGAATGAGAGAAAGAGAGTACATTGCAATAAATTAACACAAATCAATTCTAAATTAAATTTATTGAAATTAAATATGAATTAAAATGTTATATTGCGAACAGGCAAAATAGATTAAAATTACGTTTCTCTTCCCCCCTTCCCCTCCCTCCCTCTCTCTCTCTAATCAATTTAGTGATTTTTTAATTTATGTAAACCGTTTAAATTAATATACGAATAAAATTTAAATAAATTCAAGAATTAATATGAAATATATAATACAAATACGTCTATAAATATTTATAAATAAAGTTATTGTTGAAGTAAAATTATTTAGAAATGAGGAAAAGATCGTACTAACGAATATTTAAATTGATATTATGGATTTATAATCAGTTTATAATCAGTTAATCAAAGAGACATGATTTGTTTTGGATAGGCATATTCACATGAGTAACTGTATCAACCTATTCTTTGTTAAAAGCAGATGTATATACTATATAGTTTTGGGGAAGTAACACTAATTAATTTAACTAACAATCGGTTGCAAACCAGCATTATGCAGCAGCGTTTCCCATGCCATTATCGAGCATTACAGTAGTTATCGCTGTTAGCGCAGAAGCCGACGTTGTTCGTAGAGAACGTGCTCGAGGTGCGCCGTCGCAATGTATTAGCAATAAACTATATACCGAGTGCAATAACAACGGATAATAATGATCGCCGTCGAGCGACTGTAACGAGCATAACGATATAATCGCCGGTGCAACAATGTTCTATCGCCGCGACTAATTATAACACTTTATCACAGCACGATTCGCTCGATGCTCCGTAACAAGAAGAGTTCACTAGGAGTAGATTTCAATTGTTAGCCTTCGCTTGTAATGATACAAAAGACAACGAAACGAATTGCAAGAAGAAGCTGACAAGAAAAAAAAGGTATCTATTAAAACGTCAAAATTAAATGATCGATATCTTTCGTTGAATATTGTTCGAAGTAACGGATTAAACGCAACCGTACCGTAATAATATTAGAAGAAGAATACTTGTAGAAAACGAATTTTGATATAACTTAAAATGAATTATAATATATTGTGAATTAGCAAATATTATAATAGAAATTAATTACATGTTGTCATTACAGTCACAAAATTGAATATTTTAATAAAATTTAATTATAAATATTATTATTATTAATACTAAAATTAATACTGTTAAAATTTTTATTCAAAGAAAATGTATGAAGTAATTGTTTAAAGTAAGATTACAGTAATGAAACAAATCTTAAAGCTTATAAGAATTATTGCGCATTTAATGAATCGATAGATTGAATCTCTTAGAAGAAACTTATTGCTGTCTTATAAACGAATCTAACTTGTTTACGAATTTCAAATCTCTGTAAAGTTGTATTTGACATTTTGTTTTATTAGATATTAGTAATATTATTTGGATTATTTATATATATCATAGGGTGCCTTTATTGCCACTGAGGGTTTAAAGCGTTAAAGCGTTTCGTCTTTAACCCTGCAAGCTTGAAGTGTAAGGAGCAGAACAGTACTGAAAGAACAGCAGCAAGGGAGCTTTTTTGGCTAGTGAAGTAATTATTTACGTGGGTAGAAACATGCGGAAGGAAAGCTGCTTCGCAAGACGCACGAAGAAATTGCGGAAACAAACGTAGCGTTGAGGAATAAAGCATGGTGGTAGAGTGTAAGGTGAAGGTTGGGTGGACGATAGTGAAGAGTAGGATGAGGTCGGAAGAAGAAATGGTAGGACAATACGAAGTTCTTGGAAGGGTATACTGGAAAGATTGCTCTGAAACAAGGAGGGCTAAGAGATTCAGGTGGTTGTTAAGACAAAATGGGCGAAGTATAAGAGGGAGGTAGTTACTGAAGACAGTAGAGAGAGAGGAAGGTGGATCTCGTGGGACTCTTTCTCTCTCTCTTTCTCATGCTTGCGAAAGAACTGTGGCCAGTTAGAAAGACTTTCAGTCTTCCCTTTACATCGTTAAACATTTGATTTCGCGTAATATATGAAGAGACACATACTTACTAGGATTGTTGATATTTTTCATAACATTGTTCAATATCTTCCTTTGAGTTTCAAAATCTTGCATTAACAGAAAAAAAGAATGAAAAAGATATATTTTTAAATTACTGATTATAAAAGTTTAAGTTTCATCTTAATATTTTCATATGGACTAAAATTGTAGATTCTAGAATATTTTAAAATCACAGAAATAAATTAGATGCATTTTATATTAAATATTTTTATATATGTTTTTTTGTAAAATAAAACGAATGGCAGTCTTCGCCATAATAAATCTATTATTTTTTTCTTTAATATTATAATATTATTTTTTTATGATATTTTTTTATAATATTATTTTTTTTTTAGAGGAAAATTTAGACTTGTAAATGTAGCTCTTTATCTTTCTAATCCGTATATTAATCTATATCTTTAGTTATTATCAGATGAATGTACTCAATATAAAAATATGTTTTGCAACGTGAAAATAATAACTTTATATGATAATTACATTTAAGCTTATACTGATAGAAGTAATTTCAGGAATATAAAAATAAACAGTTTAAATTCATTATTAAAACGAATTATTTCGATGCATAAACGTAAATTTGCAAGCTGAATTCGTGAAAATATTCGTAACCGAATCATTTTTAGCAACGCGATGTACATCTGATTAAGCTCAAGTTAATATCCATAAAAATAATCTCGTTTCAAATATGAACATCCAATTGTGTTATCTATATAAATCTTTTTAATTTTATGATTATGTAACTCTTTCGATAAAATATATTTTCAAAAATGTACAATCGCTTTAAAATTTTTATAAATAAAAGGAAAAATGTAAATTTCTATATAGATAATACTAAAATTTTGTAAAGAGTAACTAATGATAATAATTGGTAACTCATAAATACAAGTGAAAAACAAAAAGAAAAATGTTTTTTTCAAGAATTTAGAATCATAATTCTGCTTTAAACATTTAGAGCTTCTTTTAAGGAAAAAATATATTTTGCCGTCGAAGGTTAACATGTTGCAAGAAAAAAACTTATTTACAGAAATGGTTTTTCGTCGGAAATGAAATCACGCGTATATGTATACGAGCGAATGCGCGACAAATTTCAAATATTTGCGCTCACGCACATGAAAGGTTGCGAAAATTGTATACGATTTATTTCGTCTTGGGGAAAGCAACGCGATTTTATCCATTCAAACATTTATTTTATAAGCACATAAAACTGCACATTAATGATGTGAAAATATCTATCTGCTAGTATAATTCTCTAAAATAATAAAGGCTCTTGTTCATATTAAAATTCATTTTATCTCTATTTTATAAGAGAATTGTAACAATTTAAAATTATACGCGTTTACGATCATCGATTATCAATTTATATTTGAGCCTTGAAATTTCCCA
>NW_017259336.1:2946356-2990943 GCF_001594045.1 Atta colombica | reverse complement strand
TGCATGTGATATTACATTAAATTCTACTGCATGTATTATATGTATGTATGTATGTATATATATATGTATATATATATATATAAAACGTATAAATATATTTGGTTGGAAAAAATGTTTCGAAAAATTAATAGAAATATATTTCGGATTATTCATGTATATTTCAAGGTATTACACAAATTAAAAATCTCGAAATATTGTTGAGATATAAAACACGCTATTTTCCAACATAATAAATATACATCGATAAGCGCAAAATAAATTATTAGATTAACCATGTCTTCAAATATTATATACCGACATTAGCGCGCGCATGGGCGCCAATTACGCGGGCCGTCGCGTTGCCGAATAATTTCAATAAATCGTGGGAATCCGTTAATCGCCTGATATACGAGATCATATTTCACTGCGTGAGAAATTTTTCGATAAACAAAATACATGCTCGCGTGGGGAATAATCTGCGAAGCGCTTTTCCAGACTTGTGCGAAATGCAACGTAGCGCTCATTAGATGCCCTTTTATTGGGCATCAGAACAGTCAAGTTGCACAAATTCACGCAGGTTAAAATTCAATGACATATTGATCTATCAATATATCTAATATATGTCATACGAGAGGTGATTTCTATAATATCTAAATTTATAATACATTTTATAATACAATACAGTATAATATATAAGAGAAGAAAACGATAAATTTAATAAAATTGGATGAATATGGTGATTTCAATAGAAAGTTGATGTACTTAATACACAAATAATTGAATTACGAAAATTACAATTTATAATATTAAATTGAATTACGCAGCGTAATTTTTAATATTTGCCTTGAAATGAACTTAACAAAACGAATAAAAAAATAGATTGTTACCATTGCGTAAATGAGCAGTTAAGATTAAGTGATTTTTTTATGAAAATACGAAAAAGAAAACGTCTCAAACAAAAGAGGAAAGGTCTTTAAGCAAGTGGGCTGAAAGATAATAAAGGTTCATCTTTGTTAACAGCTTTCTCGAAAAGCGAGTGGATCATAAGAGCGAGTTTTAAAGCACGTTTCTTAAATACGGTGAAGCACGCGCCTTGGAGATTGTTTCAACCACCAACGTCCTTACAACCTTCCTCTCCATCTCCATTCTATTCACCACACTGCGCCAGAGAGCGCCAATGGTTAGCCAACTCGAAACTATAAAACTTGGTAGACACTGTTAATATTACATTTGCATAAATAACTGCAGTTGCAGGGTTAACGCGATTTTCGCGTGAACGATGGAAAATTGGCTGTCTCGACGACAAACGCTCGATACAACACTAATCCTATAGTCATTTTTTGCATTTGCTTATTACAGACAGGAGAGCCTAAATTGAAGACTGAACCCCAATATAAAGTTCACTGTTTTACCAATAAAATTCGACTTATACATATACAATTTATGAACATCGACACATCCTTATATAATAGATACGAATATCAATATCGCATAAATTTTTATAACTAGGTATTTAATACTCATTTCTGCCATTGTAGATTAATTTTAATCTCGGTTTTTTTTAATTCTTAGAACTATAGGAAAAGATAAATAGTTGATTGAACTTAGATTTTAAAAAATTTATTAGTAGAAACGGGCATAAATCTAATTCTAAGAACTCGACATTATTTTTTCATGTAATTTATTTCTAAAAATGGAGATTCCATTTTTTTGTAAGTACAGACTGCATAGCTTTTACATTAAACTAATGTTGTCACGACTTGACAGTTTTAGACATCATATCAGACTAAAAAATTATAGAGAATTAAAAAATATATTTTTTCGTTCTTATACGTTCTTATTATTTCGTTCTTAACATAAATTCCACCCATCAGACTAATATTAATATGTATACTTTAATTTATAAAAATAATAATAATTTTTTACGAAAATTCTTTACGAAAATTATTGCGTTTAGTTGATAAAACAAACGATTTTACGATCCTCTTAAACAACACACTATATTATATTATATTTACCTACTTTGTTGCAGGATATCGATCGTTTCACTAGATAAAATGAAAAAGCGAATAAATATCTTAGGACATTAATATTTCCTTGTGTAGCGTTTATATTGTTATAAAATATCGCTCGGAGTTCGCGGCAAAGTAGTTAGCAATCATGCGTCTGATACAAGTAACAACCACGATAACTTCGAATCGGAAGACTCTCGAATTCTTCGCGAATTAGTATTGAGGCGAAAAAGTTCGTTATTATAAGTCATTTACTAGGAAAAACTTTGTGGAATTTCGAGGGAGAGTTTGATGATAACTGTCACTCTAAGTCTTACAAAGGTTGGATTGAAGTTGTTACATTGACGTGATCGCGTAGCAGAAGAATTGCGTTTACTACTTTTTTTTTCTAAAATTCATATCGACAGCGTCGGCAAATCTCCGTGAGAAAACTCTGAAAACACAACGATTTCCTCTCGACAGTCATCTCTCTTTTCTTTCCCTTGCTTCTCGATATCTTCTCTTTTTCTACGAGAAACTCCCACTGCCCATCAACTCACCATACCGAGAGTTAAATAAAATTTACTTCGTGCGACATAGCCTCTCCACGGAATTCTACCGCATTCCAGTGGATGCTAGAAGTGCATCCGAGCTTACTGCGACGTCGATGACGCAGAAAGAGCGGATAGGAGAACGACGTAACGAATAGAACGTAACGAATGTAGAGCGGGAGAAGATTTAGTGGTACTCATGCTTTCCCCATCAATTATCTTTTTTTTTGTGTATGGTTTGAACGAGATAATTGAATTACATTGAGCAAGTAGGACAACTGGGGAAGGATTTTTTAATAGAAAAATTAGTGTTATTATAAAATTGATTATTATAAAATTGAAAGAATGTTTTTCTCTATGGAAAAATTATTTCATTTTTCCAAATATATCCCAATTACCTCATTTGATTCCATTTTCATTTTGATTGAACGAACGCAAGTTATACAGTTAAAATAAAGGAATAATTTAAGCTGTTGGAGGTTATTGATTTTAGAGAATTTGCCTAGTAAAAATTTTAACCATGATTTTAATGCTTAATGAAATTATAATTATTTAATTATTGAAAATTAAATACTTTTAATAAGTGAAATTTCACAAGTACAAAATAACGGTGTTCTTATTTTCCAATTATTCGAATAGAGCTAATTACTTAAATTAACACTAAAAAGGATTAAAAAAATATATATCTTTACACCTCAAGCACTGCAGTCTTAAAAAGTAATTAAAATGAGCTATAAGTATACATGAAGATTTTTTGCTTGATGCGCACAATGACTACGGGAGATTTTAGCGTATGAATTGAGAAGAAAAAAAAATGCTGCGTCAAATTTATTCTATTCCGGCACTGATAACAACAAGAGATGAATGCTTGGCCATCCGCTTGAAATGTCGCAATGTGTTCAAATTGCAACTCGACCACCTTCTCTTTTATTCCGCGCTTTTATTCCCGCCGCGTCGAATGCCGGCTTCCAACTAGCTTGACCTAATTAATGATGCAGTCCGTTGCATCCGTCCGCTCGGATTCTCGGATGTTCTTCGTCCTGACATAATCAGTGATACGATTTGTAATTCGCATGAAAACAATGAGAAGAACAATTCAAATGTTCTGAAGTAGAAACGTTCAAGTATATCTCATTGAAATTTAAGCATGAAGCTTTGACTCTTCATTATTTTTAGTCAACTATTAAGTTTATAAGCATTAATTAAAGTGCAGATTAGCTTACAAGTGCAGATCCTTTTTCTGAAAGACTTTGTAGTTACTGTAGGATGTTACAGACTTACTATGTTATTTCTACGCAATTTCTTCAACAAATTTGAGAGAAAAATTCTCTCTTTTTTCCTCCCTCTTCCTCTCTCTTAACATTTTAAATATTTATATCCACCGCCGCGCGCCGTAGTCTCCTTTAATCTCTTCAATTTTAAATCGCACATCATTTAAAAGATCTTTATATCTTGACTTGGAATAATTACCATTTTATTTTAAATCTTCAATATCTCCGAGTGAAGGAGGTACTTACATAATGTGCATATCACGAAGGAGAACCCGGACGAACAGCCAGCATTCTTGGATACCAAATGGCGCCTAGTCATCCCGTTGAACGAGTTGTTATCTCAAGCCGAATAACAGACAGTCTCTCTGGGACTCGGGTCATTTAACGCGCGTCTTCATGCTGAGCGGCTGCATAATATGCTTCATATATTACATACATTATCTTTTGAATATATTATTAATGTATTGTTAATTACGTCTTTAAATCAATCAAAATTAATATGTAAAATTGTATAAAAATTGTATAAAAATATATATACTCGATAACAGAGTTTTTATAAACTGCAGATGCAAACCATGCCAATATTTTAAAGATATATTATATTTACGCGAAAACTTGTTAGTTGACTGATTCTAATACGATTTATACACTAATTATCGGCCACTTAATTGCTGCTAATCTAAAGTATCGAGAAAAGCAAAAAGATAATTTTTTTTCCGTCGTTGAAAGCTGAACCGAAAATGAACGTCTACGAAAGTTCCCAAATATTTTCCCAAGCGCGCTGTCGAGCCTCGGGCGCGGAAATATGTGCAGGTGGCAGGTGACCATCGGTGTTTTAGACAGGTTCGTGTTTCTGATCCTTCTCTGTGCCGCAACAAATCGAAGCGGCTGGTTTTGATTCGCTACACCTTTCGAGGGTCGAGTGACTCTAGAATATTTTTTTGCAACAAGTCTCACGCATGTTATTGTTCCATTTTAATTTCCCTCAGTTTTATATATTATAAATTTTATTTAAATTGAAATATTACACAATGAGATAAAATGTGTCTATTGTAAGAATGATAAATCCACTTGTAAGAATGATATGATAAAATCACACACACACACACACACACACACACACACACACACACACACACACACACACACACACACGGTGTATAAACGGTGTATGTAATAAATGATCAATTTTCCATCATTCTTTCTAGAATCGAGTTATTTTACATATCAGTCGCATAATATATTGGCGTATTTTCGTCGCTTCTCCCCGCAAACCAAGGACTATCTCCGGCAGAGGTCTATATTGCAGTTAATCTATGTTCCGATTGTATCTGCTCATCGGGTTACGAAGTAGCCGGGCATGGGCCTCCGGACATTAACTGCCGTTGTTACTGCCTGCAACGATCGCAGATACCGGCAGTTTCACTGTATTCGCCCCCGTGTCTCGTATGTTTGCATAGGAGCAGTCTGCGGAATAGTCTGATCGATAGAATATATGGAATGGAGACGAAGATCGCGATGAACGAGAGAAAGGCTCGATAACACTGATATTTGTAAACCTCGTGAAACCTCGTAAACTTTCAAAAAATTTCTGCGTTGACGATCACGCAAATTAGCGCCTTGGAATACAGACGTTACATTTGGTGAGCTAAGCGATATAAATTTTAACGAATTCTACGTTACGTAACTGATAAATTTAAAAGCATTTACTATTTTTTACGCTCTTCAAGTATATAGATATTTACAATAATATATAATAATATAATCTAAACCGCTAATAAATAAATCAGTAAGATAGGAAAGGAAGGATAATATTGTTGAAATGTTAGTACTAATATTTTTATATTTAAATTCTATAAATACATCTTTTAATTACATAAACTGCGCACCACTTTTATTGTTAGACTTGAAACGCAATCATAAATACTTATTTGGAAATGATAATATATGTAGATGCATATATCAAATGAAACAAAAATGAAAAATATTTGAAAAATGATTAAATTTTTGAAGACGAAAATTTATTTCAGATTAATAAAAAACAAAACAAATCCATTTCGATATTTCGTGTGGGGTTGATGGGTTTGAGAGCAACACGCACAAATCTTATGTGCAGTCGAATTCGCGGGTGCGACTCGAGTAGTAATTCCCAGGACAGGACCTAGGATTCCCCTTAAACTCGAGTGCGTCAAGTTGTAGCGCGAGACATGGGATTAATTACTGTATAGCCAGACAGAATACCTTGGTAGCAATACGAGTACGCGAACAGTTGCAGGAAGGATCCTGCGGCAGTAGTTCACCAACTTTGGACTACGCTCCGAAATACAATGTTGGCCGTTACTTCGCACGAATCTGAATCTGATTAATAATCCGAAGAACAGGTTATTGCCTCATTGCTATTCGAATCGTATCTGAATTTATTCAAACTATATTACGCTACGATTTAAAAGTTTATTGTAATGGTATCGTAAACGTTTAGCTTGCAGATAATTCATACTTTGTTTGTGTGACAATTTTCTTAGAGTTTCTGAGAGAAATGTATTTACTACAGAAAAGTTAATATTAACTTTGACATTCTAATATTTATATATTGATTGATTAAATCTTTTTAAAGTTATATTAACTACATTAAATTTTACATTAAGAGACTGCAGTTAGAGATTTATAGAAATATTATTATATAACCTAAGTTTATATATATAAAAAACGGTTATATACAAATATATTAAATTTATTTCTCTTACTCTATTTTATGTATTTTTCCAATTAAATAAACTTTAAATAAATGTTATTTTTAGATAAAATAAAATGTTATTGTTGAGAAGAGTTATAATTTCAACAGAATGATTTTAATATTATCTTTAAATATCATTTTCTTATTTCTAAAATAATAAATTGATATCTCAACCCAAAACAATTCAATGTAAATTTTTCTTATAAATGACAAAGTTGTTATATATTTTTCTCATTTTTTTTTCTTAAATTACATTTAATTTTTCTACTCATTTCAATAAAATTGTTTACTTGAAAAACTCTCGTAAATGGAGTGAAAAGTAATTAGAAAGAAATCTATGAAGACTAAAAAGCAAAAGTATACCTGGCACAAGCGAAACAGAATAGGAAAATTCATTATGTCTTTTTTTTTACTCTAAGAATTTTGAAAAATATAATATTGAACTTTTGCACATATTAATTTTCAATATTATTAAAATATATAATATAAAATATATAATATCCCGCAATATTCTATTTTTCTTCTTGTGAAGAAGATAACGTTATCTCTTTCTTTCTTTCTTTCTTCCTTTTTCCTTTGGCTGATCAGGTGGTCATCTTATCTCTAGGAAAGTTTCGGCTTTAATTGCGATAGTCAATTCCCTAACCACAACAGAGCCGCCGTTGCCTATCTTCCATCATCTTCCTCTAATCCCTACGGTCACCTAGACTGTAGAGTCACTGCATCGTCGTCGATGTCATACTCAGGGAGTTCGAGGACCGAATGAATCTCCCATGAGAATGACACGGTGAATAGTGGAATATCTTTGTCGTAGGATTAAAGGGCGACACATCAATTGCCTTGGACAATCTAGGTATATTTCATAAGTTAACCCTTTCCATCCTAATGGTTCCCTCATGGAAAGAGAATCATATCTTAAGTATATTAACTCTCTCTCTCTCTCTCTCTCTCTCTCTCTCTCTCTCTCTCTCTACTTTCAAGAGAAATTCAAACGAATTAAAGACAAATTGAAGGAAATATTTTGTATATGTACTTAGAAAAAAATACCTATAATATTAGCAATTATAAAGATAGCAAGTTTTATACAAGTTTTATAAAATTAATGTAGAATTAATGTATATACTTGAATAAATTATCTTATATTTGCAATAATAAAATATAGTTTACTCAATTATACATAATACATTAATTCTATATATAAAACTTGTTTAGTTATCTTTATAGTTGTCACTTATCCTTTTTTGACAATAGGTGTGAATTATATACTTATGCGAATATAATATAGCAAATGTCACATTTTATATATACATTTGAAAATGAATAAAAATGTTGAAACATGATTGAAACTTAAATAAGATGCAAATATAAATTAATATATTAGTTTAATAGTGAGCTATAATCGTTTGTTCAAATAATTTTTATATAGAATGAGATATTTACATATTTTAAGTTTTAAGTATCATGAGAATTCCAAATCATTTAAACTTTTATTTAGAATTTTTCATTTTTTTTTTATATTACCTCGTATAATATATCAAGCGACAATTTTTTTTATCGTTATCTAAAAAAATCTATTGTAACGCGAAATGTAACTAAAGATGGGAAGATCAGGCAGAAATATTTTTTTTTGTAAATCGCTGCATTAGAAGAGGGCTCTGGGCGCCGTGAAATTCAATATCATTGGTAACCAGCTGAAACGCCGATCCTCGTTAGGGGATATGAACGGATCGCCGCCACGCCATTCGTTTGTTTTATTTTAATCGGGAAATACGCAGGGAGTGCGTATGCTTTTCCGTCGATCACGCGGCTAGCCGTAACGATTTTTCGATACGGCTTTTTCATAGCGTTCAAAATATTTGCTAATGAAGGGTATTGTGCCTAGGTGTGTCGAAGCAACAAGGCGAACTCTCGCGCAACTGCCGGCTTTAATTCCCGGGTGATGTAGCTTTGAAATCAACACGACCGGGCCAGGAAGGGCTTTGTATTGCTGTTACAAAAATTTACATACAAAATTGTTAAAACTAACTTTTTGCATATTTTTATCATATCATGCTTCTAGTTACCGATGTTTCTGTTTCATTATATTACGTTTGTAATTAGCAGCAGTTACACTCGTTAAAATTTATTCAACTTGTATCTTAAAAGCGAATATCGATACGAAATTATAATAATTAAAAATAAAAATTATTTCACCAAGGCTTATGTGAGGAAACAATTGTATACGGAAATGGTAATAATCGTATTATTGTATAGAATTTGCTTATGCTTCTCCAATGTAATATGCTAGTTTATATCAGCCACATAAATTAAATCGAAGTTGTTTTCGTTTTAATGCACTTTTATGTACGATACGCTGGGTACTAACACCCAGCGTGCGTCACAGTGCGAGGACGAGAATGTGAAGTCACTTTTGCCGTACGGAAACCGCAATGAGATGAGCGAAAAAAGCCGCGCGCATAATTCAGCAGGTCGTCCCTCTTGCCAGGATCGTCCTCAGCAAGATTCGCAGACGGCTTTTTCTGCAACAGCGAGGTGTACATCGGTACGCCGGTGCTTAATCCGCGCGCTAATTAAATCACAAAACAGAGAGAGGGGGGGGGGGGGGGGGGGGGAGGGAGAGAGAAAGAATGTGTGTGTGCGTGTGTGCGTGCATGTGTGTATTGTCACTTCGCCTTGGCGCATCCATGATTCTGGCAGAACGGAAAGGGATGCATTGAGAAAACAGGAAAGGAGATAGAAAGAGAGAGCGAGCGAGAAGAGAGTCTCTCATCTACTCCTCTCGACGCGGTCGCATAAATTATTTGCGAGGCGGCACGACGATCGGCCACGACCGAATCTCGATATGAATCGCGGTAATCGCGCTAATGGAACTCGATTCGTCGACGAGAATGCAAGAGAGAGCCTTCAGCCCACACACTGAAAAATTGAAAAGTCAACACGAATTACACGATCGTATCTCTTCAGAATTTAGTATAGGTGTTCCCGACTAAACTTCGCAATCAGCACACGTACTAACTTTGTTGTCGATACGAGCGCGGTTAGCTTTATTCTGCTGAAATTAAATCAACATACGGCAATTAAGGTGCGTTTTAGCGATTTCATGTTCGTAGAATTTGTCGTTTTGTCGAGTCGGTCCAGTACATAATAATAGAATCCCGATACTACTAATTGAATTATTAAGTATATATTTTGATATATCTCTGAATGTTTTATTAAGTAACCTACATAATAATCTTTTGTCTTAAGAATTATTTGCAATACATGAAAGTACTAAAGTAATTATATTTTAACACTATTAGACACTTCTGAAAACTTACATATTAGAATTGTTGTATTTTATGGAAATTGTATATTACTGTAACATTTATAAAATTATATTTTTCTGAATTTAATAAGTATACATATTTAAAATTCAATGAAATATCATATTCTAACGAAGCATTGTGTTACATTGTAATATTATTCGTTATAATTTCGACTTCGATTCAAACCGGTATTATCACGACTTGATGTTTCTTGTATCACTTAACCCACGCAATTCTCTGAACATGCTTCCATCGTCCTGCTTATGGACACGAATTATTCACCGACCGCGTCGGAGCATCGCGCTCATTTCGATGACGAACGGTCAACGAGCTTCGAGCATCGATTCGCGGCTGCGCTTAATCGTGCTTGCGAATTTATGAATTATTTCACTACATAATGTGCGACACGATACATCGCATGAAAAACGCATCGCTCAAGTATTCCGTCAATATTGGAACGATACGTGTTAATTTCAATTCCAACGACGATAAAAAGGACTCTGAGAATATCACACCGTAATACGTTCGCATTTACTTTCAATGAATTTGAAAACTTTTAGCGCTGTGAATCGTGCACTGAGGAAAAATGTACTAAATTTTAATAAATATCTATTTGAACGCTATCATAACTAACATTTACTTACAATAAATAAATATTTACAATAAAAAGTTATAGTTAAATTAAATTAATGGTTCGTGTATCAAATAAATATAGTTTTATATTTAGGAAATATTCTATTTAAATAAAAAATTTATTAAAATTTAATACATTTTTTTCAATATAATAATTTTTAAATGAATATAACAACAAACTTCTTCATTCCTAATTTATCTTATATCAACATTCTTTCTCAAGAGGAATATAATTTTATGGTTCTCGAAGAAGAGTATGCGAACTTTTTTTAGCGCTTGCTTAATGCATCTGCGAGAAAATACACGAATCCATTATATGTGTATACGATTAACTGTTCGTTCAATCACTGTCTTGCAATGGTCTTTAATGGGCGACAAAATCGAACATTCTTGCATTTATGTTGAAACGTAAAATCAAGCGAAAATAAATTCTATAATATCATATAAAAAATTGATAATTAAAGAATGAAAATTTGAAGAGGAAGCATGTTATCATTAAAAAAAGTAAAACATATACTTTTTATATAAATAAATTATATAAATTTAATTATATAAATTTTCACTTTAATTTAATTTCTGACATATAGTAGTTTCACGGAAATAATTATTATAAATTACAGCTAATGATATTCTCTCATTTAATTTACAATGAATACAGAATATTATTTCTGAATCAAAGAGAAAAAGTGTATAACAGAAAGAAAAATAGAGATCAGTCCTAAATCTCATTTTATAAAATTAAACGTTGTATTTCTCTTTATTGTATTGTTAAATATGGTAACAAAACATTTTAGTAACGTTATAGTAATACTCGTAATATAAACACATTCGAACGTATCGCGATACAAATTATACGAGAACACGTGTCGATTATTCTCGCACTATTATCTAAGCATCTAATGTGCTGTCGAAAATTCCATATTTAGGCCACTAATCAAGATCAAGCGAAGGGAGGCCGCCCCATCCATCTGCATACGTAGGTACATCTGTAATGGAAGACCGTACACGCCTTCGCATAATACTAGCGATGCATTATGCATGCTTGGCACCCTTTTGACGATTCGGAAAATCACGGTGGGTAGGTCTGTGCTTCGTGCACCGTCTGTTTCTCCTCGCACGAGTGAGTACGTCTATGAAAGCGAGTGCAAGTCTTCCCGTCTACGCTAAAGTGAGTCAACTCGAGCGCGAAAGCGCTTCGATCGACTCGATTGAGTCGTCACCGGAGGATCATATTTTTATTGCCACGCTATGCTTTGTTCCGCCGAGCGCATCGCCGAATGCATCATCGACCGTTTCTACGCTTCGATGCACTCGAAGATTCGATTTCTGTTATCGCAGTCGTGCTGGAAATTAATCGGAAGCAATGAAGGATCGCACGCTGCGTTAATTATAATGTGTTCTCGAGAATATTCCGAATTATTTGAGAATCTCATCGACTATCTATGAAGGTGTTTCACAGCTATCTCGCTTTTCTTCAACTATGAAATATAATTTTTTGTTAGGGAAAATTTGATGAGACGCTTAATTATGAAGTTGCCTAACGTTGGAAATTACAACGTCAAAAGAGTAATTGAATAAAGAAACTTTGTTTTCCAGTTAGTTTAAGCTGCACTTTATCTTAAGCAAGATTTAATTAAAATCTTAATTACTAAAGCATTTAATGCTAAAAATTAAAAATAAATTTTTTAGTATTTTTAAAAAATAGGCTTTATGCATAGAAGGCTTTAAATTTATCGCAAGCGACATGATTAAAAAGACATTTATTAATGACGTATATTTACTTGGTTAATAATAAGAAAATATTGTTTTTCTTGATAAATTATAATAACATTATGATGCAAAATTCTTTAATAATAATTCCGAATGGTGGAGAAGTAAATAAAATTTGAAGTAATCAAATTTGAAAAAAGAAACAATACAAAGCTGATAACACACAAAGTTGTATATATGCGAAAAAGTTCAAATCAGAAACGTATAAACGAATTCCAATGATATATCCACTAGAATTACAAATAGATCGTTCTATTAAAAGAATATTTTTACGTTACGCTCGCACAATGGTTGAATAGGCTCGACATTGCGCTCACTGCAGTTGCATCGGCCGCCGATGCTGCATCGAGTTAACAGAAGCGGTGCGAACAATGGGGTTATTTTTAAAAACGCAGTGCTGTCGATTGCGAAAAAAATATTTTTTCAAATTAACGCGATGCCGACCGAAAGTTGTTTTTCAATGCGGACTGTCAATTCCGATAGATCGTGAGCGGATAAACGCCGCGTGGCGTTGCAATAATCAGTGCCGATAATGCAATCATATTGGAATCGACAAAAAATTGGCAATGCAAGCCATCAAAACGCAATACATTGATAACGTGTCTACTCTGTTTTTAATCTGAAACACCACGCGATATCAATATTTTATGCTCGATGCTCGAGAATATAATGCATGTTAAAAAAATGCATTTGAAAGAATACAATTTGATTTTAATTATTTGTAATTTGAAAGTGATTGAAATTAATATGAATTACCGGCAATATACAATCTTGGAACATCGTCAAAAATATAATTAATATTTTCTTTTTTTATTCAAACACAAGCAAAATGTACTTTTATAGTTAAAAACTTTTAACATTACATAATTGACTCTTGTATATTGACAGATAATATGTCGCTTCAGAAAAAATATGATGTATCAAACATTTTATGTAACTAAAGCGTTCGTTTGTCAAACGCATTACGAGATTCTGTAAACTTTGTGCGACTCTTTCGCGAGGATAACCTCGTCTTGCGTAAGTCGCGTGGAATGCATGTAAGTGCTGCATGCACAGACGCACGCATGCACGCAAGAAAGTGAAGCCATGGCGAGCATGTATGTATGAGATGAGATCCTATAATGGCGATGCACATCCGCTGCCGCGACATCATTGCAACGATACACCAGGACTCATCCATGGAACGCATTATTAATCAAGATTAATAAGTGTTAACTGTAGGAATGCAGAAAACTAGTAATGCCTGTGATTAACAATCCTTATGCAAGCAATGACGGAGAAAGATTAATCAGTATTTTTATCAAATAATTTATCTTTCAATTTTTTTATCATAATATTAAGTCTTTTAAAAGTTTAAATCTTTTTCAAAGAAGGAAATGAAAGCAAAATAAAAGAAAGAGAAATTTTTGTAATTGCATTATTCACTTTCGGGTACACTTTAAATGTAATTATTTCATATCTCAAAACATACGAAAATACATGTAATAAGATTTAATTTATATAAGAGAATTCTTTTGAATTGATTCAATTTATGCTTTCCCCTCTTCTCTTTTATTTATCGAATCTTTATTTTGATTTTCTGATTATTACATTAATTGTAAAAAATAATATAATATACTATATAATAATAATAATATATAATAATAATATAAATGTATACACTGTATAATACACTGTATAATATAACATAGAATAAAAGAAAACAAAGAATTTTCAGATCTGAGACTAAACCTGTATCGAATATGAAATTCACGTTATTGCACACTTTATTCACTGCAAGCCGGAGGCAAACACGGAAGACCTTGTCCACCAGGGCTACCTAACTCCGTTCTGCCTACGCATGAGATGGTCAAGGCTCCAAGAAAAAAGAATAACTCGAAAAAAAAATCATGCCAAGGTCTGTCTGCATCAGCGATGAGGTGCATCTTAAAGACTCACGTTTTCCTTCCCTACGGATTTTTGCAAAACAAATCCCTTTCGACTGTTATCTTTACGCTTCTGGAATATATAAACACATATAAAAGCACATTTGTGAACATTATATCAAATATTGACACATATAACGGATGCAGACATTCTGGTTGTCAATTTGTTGAAATTGCGCGACGCTATTTTGCGTAATTGTCGTTCCGTATGGAATATGCATAATTAACTATGTCGACCGTCATGTTAAAGACAGCGGGAACAGTTGTGATTGTGCAGACGCGAAACGAAAGCTGATGGTAGCGAAAAACAGACACCCACGACTTCTTATTTAGCGTGCGTCGCCTCTCGCGAGTGCATTCGTTATTTCGCGCGCGGTGCTATTTGCATTTATTCCTACATGCAAATAGACGCCGGCTGGACAGGATAAACATGCTGAAGAAACAAACGTGAGGAGGCGAGATGGCCAGAATACGTGACGCGTACCTTTAAGCTCTGAAAAATTCCTGGCCAGCGCGCACCGGGAAGTTCTTCCGCGCGGAAATTAATATTAGCAGAAAATAAAGCAAAGACCACACACTGCCCGGCACATAGTAGCGAGCGTGTCATCGTCTTAATGTTTGCGAAAAGGATTTCCACCGTGGAGAGAAAGGGGGCTAGTGGAATGACGCGGTTTGTTTGCTCGCTATCTACTTTGTGGAGTTGCTCGCAACACGCAAATGCATCGTTTTCTACACAAGCGTCGTGAATTTAAATCATGCTTGCGCGTCGAGATTTTTAATGAGAAATATTCCAATACCTTAAATAAAAGAAAATAAATAGAAATATAAAGTAATCGATAAGAATTGAATTTATATTTTGTGATAAATACGCAGAAAGAACGATTTTAAAGTATTTAAAAATTTAAACAGATGCAAATCTGAAATTAATTTTGTTGAATCATAAAAATAATTAGGTAAATGTTTATGGTTTAGGGGACTCAGCTTCAATTTGATATGTTATCAAGATTATATATGTATATTTAAATTTTCATACACACACACACACACACACACACACACACACACACACACACACACATATATATATATATATACGTGATATATATATGTATAAATTTAGATATATAACAATTATATTATTTTCATTTATCTCTGTATAAAATAATTCCCATAAATACGCCTCAGAAATCAGAAAAAATAGAAGGAGTGGGGATAATTTTCTCGCATCTATTTTGTTACATGCCTTTATGTTATATTAATATTGTATTATAATTTCAGTTTCTTACTATTAATATTAATGAAATTATTATGAAATTATTATATTGAATCGATGTGTCATTGGGTTCAGTAGCCATACATTATAATCTACATAAAATTATTACTGTAGGATGTGATAAAAGACTTAGCGGTTATTTCGTGATACATGAGTGTAAAGGAATAATAAAGTATGTTGTATAACAAAATACAAGTACTTTGCTCTTGTATTCTTTGTTTAGTTTGTTGTCTTATATATCCCACCTGTTTGGGATATATGGCATTTTTAACAGGCGGGATTTATACCCAAAGCATACAAAGTGTGCAGATTGAATTCAGTGCACTAAATACAATAAATGCATAAAATATGTACAATATCTCACATCATAACACTTGTAATATATCTGGGAAGATTGTAATTATTATTTATTACTTCATATACATATTTATCATTCTTATTCTTTAATAAAATTTTATAAGTTATTGTGTTATTTTACGTCTTATTTACATTTATTTATAAATTTTTTTATGAACCATACATAGCCCCACCTTCCCTTATGAGTAACCATATAGGATATACAGCAAAAATGCAAGAGTTTAAAAAAGTTCATTTTTTAATACGAAATATAAATATTTCAGATTTCTAATATTTTTTTCATAATAGTAGACAGTACAAACTTTTTACTAATATAGTTCGTTTACTTTAAACATAATAAATAATACTTAATAAATTAAGTTTTTGATAGGTGCGACGTATATGCTGTTACCCTATATAAAATATACAATAATCGTTATGATAAAACAAACCACGAAAATCAAACCTTTTTAGTGCTAAAATAAAAAAAGAGTTGCTCCTTTCCATTAAGAAAAAAGCTTTTTCGGCGTCTTTTGCGCCATGTGCAATTATATTAAATCACTATAACAGCTCCTCAGAGCACACAAAACACTTATACGCACTAGCGTGCATTTAAAACGTAAGAGAAAAAAGATGGTGGGATGTCGGGTAAAGGTCGTAAATGGAAGACTGGTGGAATAGCATAATTAGTTTTAATGTTTCTTAAAACGCGTATTCTAAGCACACTAAATTCTCTTTGTCTCTTATTTTGCTTTTTTTTCTCAGAAATGCAAACTTTTTTTACAGATTTTTAATAAAATTGCTTTCTACAAAGTAATCAATTCGTTTCAATTTCATTAAGAATTAAGAAATCTTTCAATTTTATTTATCGAATAATTTTTGTATCAATTATAGTTAGTACCTGTATATTAAGAAAAAAAGTTGTTAACTTAATGCGTTTAGTTTATAGTGATTATTTAATTCAAGTATCTGTATATTTAGATTAACTATATATTTAGTTGACTGAACTATTTCTGAATATTTTAAACAACTTTTTTTTCTCAATATAGTTATTTATTTAGATAAGTTCTCTTCTAAGAATAGTATAAAAAAAATTTCGATGAAATACACTTCTCAAATTAGAACAAAATTTTTTTCCTTTAATTTTTAAATTAACTTTGTTTTCAAATCTTGATATTTAATACATTTTTAATTGTTATACTTAATTATTAAGAGATAAAAAATTCTTTCTCTTTCTCTTTTTCTCAAAATGGCAAATGGAATGCTGTCCAATCGAAACGTTACATAATAACATTATCAAGTTAGAGGATATTCCTCTAATCTCTGAGATTTTGCGCGAATTTTACAAAATAGTCTATACATCGCAATTATCGTCGTTAATCGAATGACACCTCCACTTTGACCATTTTCCTGTACAACACTTTCACGAGCATCACGAATGACATCACACATGATCGTAGCAAATGGCATTCATGGGAATTATGGTTACGGAATCTACTTAACCTTTTCGAATGTTGTAATCGATAAATTGCACGATGCAATCGCCCATCGCTCTTGCCGATGCTGCGGATTATAAATCACGCGTGTAGCGATAACTAATCGAATCGTTTATCGCGGTAGTGGTCGAACTCTGGTACAGGATGAATTCAAACGGGATACGAGTGCGAATTGACACGATACGCCAATAACGACGAGATTTTCGGAAAATTCGGAATACATCACTGTCAAGATAAACCGCTCAATCGTGGGGAAGTGCAGCGTTCATTTCAATCGCGCAATGATTGAGAGCAAAATCGATCTTCGCATGCTCGTCGCTCAAAAACTTCCGCGAGGGGCCACTCTATTTCTCGGCAATCGCCATCGGAAATTCGAGAGATCGTCAAGCACTTGCGGCGCTCCAGCGAGTTTCCGCCTTGTAAGTTTTACGATATTTTAGAGGGGCACGCGATCGTACATTACTCCACATCAACGATGTATCACCGCGGCATAATTTTTTACGTTGCTCCGAATGTTCTTAAATTAATCAACTCCCACGCACAGGGAATTTCAGAACGTGCAATATTTTACAGCGATTTTAAAAGATACACTAAATATCAGCGCCGATTTATTAAACTAAAATAAAATCTCAGTAGATGTTATTTATTTGAAATCTTATAACAATTTCTCTCTCTCCTTCTTAAGGAAATTATTTTAATAGTTTCAAAATTATTTGTTATTGAAACGAATATAAAAAAATAATTAAAGTGAATTATAGCGAAATATCAGGCTTTTATAAGAATGATTAAAAATATACGTTTTGCAGGAGATTTTTATCGACATTTTTATGTAACACAGTTAAAGTGTCTACAAATATTACCGCAAATAAATGGGGTTTAAATTTCGAAATAATTAGAATTTTGTCACACGGGGTTCGTTATCTTTACGTAATAACAATTGTATAAATTAATTAATGACATGAAACAAATTCTCGTGGCAAATACGAAATAAAACGACATCCATCGTTGTTGCTAGCAATTAACAATGGCGTCTGTATGTTATTAGGGTTGAAAAAAGGAGGACTGCATGTGTGCTTGTACTACGCGTCGGGTTACGCCCGTTAAACTGTACGGAAGACACGTTATGGCGCTCGCACATGCACGTCGATTCGATCTGGCGCCGCACCCTAGCACGAACTAATAATTAGACACCTTTATGCAATTCCATCCCAGTTTTCTACTACTCAATTCCGAAGGGTGAGGATTCTCCCCTCGCGTCGAGCGCAGAACGAAGAAATGCCGAGCGTGTTGCATCAACATTTACACCAACCATTTATTACCAGCCAAATATTGACAACTCTTCAGTACGATAATCGATTCCCGTCGACAATGACAATAACAAAAATTTCAAATAACAGCTTTAAAAATTTTGCCATATCTTTCGAGCATGATAAAACCATGCACAAATATAAATATTAAATTTTATATTGAACGTAAAAGCGATAAAATTTTTTGTAAATAACTGAAAGATTAAATATAATGAAAACACAATAATAAAAATTTCCGATAATTTAAAAATAAACTAAATTAAGAGATGTTGAGATTAGTGAGATAAGCAGTACGTAATTTTATAATAAGAAAATTTTTAATAATTCAAACATGACAGGCAATTAAAATTAATAGCATGTTTTGGCTAAAATTTGAACTATTTTCAACCGGTAATAGCAATAAAATAAAAATGGAACATCTTCAACAAATCTGCATCTTTCTTTCACATATTCCAAGAAAATTTTATTGAAAATTATAATTGTATCAGTTACGATTAGTATTGACGATAAGTGTAATACTTATCGTCATAATTATATTACAATAATTTGATAAATTTCGAAAGACCCCAAACTCTTGATAATTTTCATTTAAATTAATTTTGACTTTCAATTGCTAAATTATAATATATGTATATAATATATGTGCATAATGTTTATTGAATTTGTCGTGATTTATTCATTTACCATATAGCGTTTATATTCAAGCTAATCAGGACCTGTAGTCTCATTAAGAGCCGATGCGCGTTGAAGACTGACTTTTTATTCGCTACCGACAATTTGAATACCTGTAATTAATAACCGTTATGTAATTCTATCTTGCATACGAGTAACCCGCGAAAACTATCCTTACTCAACTTCTGCGATCGAATTAAGAGCAGGGTTTCGATGCCGGGTGCGTACAATGTTTCCGAGAACATCTCATTATCCGTAGGGGCTAATTTAGAAGGCGGGTTTTGCAATTTCGCTGCGTCACGGTCCATTCAAAGTTTCTAACTAATAACATGAGCCGCAATATCTTCTACATTTTCTCACACCGCACTCGCCGCTAATCATACATGATCTACGCATCGTGCATATATAAAAGCATCTTATTATCAAGGATACCACGGCCAATATTGTTTCTTACAATTTTATTATATCTGTGAATTAGATTAATCAGATCGATCGTTATTTCCGACATTTTATAATTAATCAACGGTCATTCATTCTTTAATATATAATTCTTTCCTCGCTTGTCCATCATATAAATTAACATCGGATATTAATTTAAATTTCTCGAAATTCTGAGTAAAATCAGAGCGAAATCTTCGGTCATGCATTTACCACGCTCTACTGATATAGATTTCGAGATACAAACTGGAGCTGCAATCAAACTCCCTCCGCTCGTTTCTTTTACCCGAAATTTGCATTCCACTTGCGGAATTGAAAGTTCTCAACCGTTGATGCATTCGAAATTCCCCTGTGCGAGATCGCTTAATATCCGATTCGAGGCGCGCCTTGCAATTTTGCGGCGACTCGCGTCCGCACTCGTTCCTAATAACACGCGGCGATATAATCGGCCGTTGCGCAATTTATCGCGCTCTTACTGGATTAAAAGTTTCCTGCGCCGTGCTATCAGTGAGATAAGAAAGGTCCACCCTCTTTTCTGCTTCGCGCTCAATATCGACGGTTAATTTAGAACCAGCCGAGTAATTTTGTCGCGGCGAATCACTATTCGCCTCCCCCACTTTAAATTTATCTTTCGCTTTTCAAATGATGCCAGAGGCAGATATACCCCCCGAAAGACAGGTATACCCCACGAAAGTGCAATTTCGTTTTTTATGACGGCTAATTTAGGCCGCCTTTCAATTTGTAAAGCTCGCTATAATTTTCGTGCGAAAATTTTTATATATTAATAATATAACGACAAACATCTAATAATGTACACGCGCATCGTGTAATTTTAACATTCACAAAATAAATAATACATCATCCGTTTGTGACAATTTTGTCATGTTTATTACGAGATTTGAATTTCTTGTGAAAAATTATGGTGTATAACTTCTGCTTCTCTTCTTTTCTTATTTATTCCTTCTTTGATCGATATATGACGTGACGGTACACAAACGTGTCGGACAATCTAGCTAATTCGAAATCGATATCGGCAATATCGACCACGCGGCCTCGCCGAACGTCATGCTAATAAAAGCCACCGATGATGGAGTTCGGCAGGTAAATTGGCTCGAGCTATTGTGGACGAAAGCAAGAAGGCACGACACGGGGCCAGGGGAAAAACAGTTTTCCGGCGTGATTGACTCGTGGCATGATTTCGGCGGATTTTCTCGCGAATGGAGAGGGAAACGATAAAGACGAGGAGCCGTAATGGTACCGACAATCGAATCGTTATCAAATCAAAAATTCATTTCGCGCGAAACTTGATAATTCCGATGGGTTCATCCCATCGTCAATTGAAATGTCAATTTCGCTACCGATTCCCTCGTTGTCGATTATTTATTTACCATTACAGAATCTCAAAGTTCAAGCGCGTCCTATATCGTGATAAAAATTGAGAACAAAACAAATAAATCATTGGATTGGTTTGAGAACACTGCACCGAGAGAAAAGTGTTTAGCATTTATGACTATGAATTGCATGATAAAATTATGATAAAGGAATTCTTCATTTTTGTATAGTAAATTAGCAATAGTAATTATATAAATATTTTTCTCTCAGAGTGTAGATAATTGTTGATTATAAGTGTTCAGAATAAACTCTACAGTTTGATGAAGAAATCTAAAATGCATCAATTTATTATTACACTCTAATTTATCATGTTACAAAAGTTATCATTTGAAACTTGTGCCCGAAAACTATTTAAATAATTTACGTGTGCAACGCATAAGTTAATAATCAACATTTAAAAATTTTAAAGTAATTTTCCATAGTAACGAGAAGTACGCTCGTTGAAGATCCTACTCCGTAATGGAACTTAACGCTCGTTGAGTTACGCGAAATTTGTGACGTTGCATCTCACGCGGAGCTAAGATCCCGGGTACTGATAAATATAAGTCAGATTTGATGCAATTACCAAGTTTCGAGAGTGTTTCAAAGTGCAGTCTAGCCGAGAGACGCCGTGCTCCGGTGCATTGTGCAAGGAATGAAGGATCGCGCGCCTCTTTGTATTCCGACGAGAAACCCCGCGTGGGGACCATAACTTTTCCCGGGGAGACTTTATATACCGTAACGTCGTCGACCCGCGCGACGAAACCACCTGGACGGCGAACTTTCGTCGTCCGAGATTTCCGAGGTGCCGTACAACGAAAACAATGCTTGCGAAGCGACAGCGCTTACATGGCACCCACGATGTAATACGTCTCGAACTTTCCGGCCATTGGCTGCTGGCCCGTAATGTATCACTGATATAAACGACAATGAATACAGCATATTAAATCTGAAAAGTCAGAAACTTTATTTAAATTTATGAATCTAATTATTATCTAATCATTCAATTTGTAATACAAAAATGTGAATGTAAATATTTATGAATTTCTTTAATAATTTTATATCTAAAATGTTTGGAACTCGGGAATAGTCACCTGATTTTTTAACAATCACCTGGGATTTTTATCTAATTAAAATTATACAACATATTGTATACAACATATTGTATATTATTGTATATTATTGATTAATAACATATTGATTGTTTTTTTATTTATTAATTGTTTTATTTATTAATATTTTAAAATATTATAGAATATGAATTCAATTACAATTTTCTGAAAAAAGCAAGTGGAAACCAAACAAAATAAACACGTCAAATAACTTATTATTTGTAAAAAATAGCAATATTTAAAAAAAATACAAATGTTAATTAATAAAATGCTTTTTATTGCGAGTTTTTGATCTAATTGCATATTTAAAGATTAGTAAAAAAACAGTTATTATAAAAAATTTATCAAACAATATCCATAAAAAACAATATTTTATAACAATTCACAATTTTCTGAGATATTAAAACATCCCAAGTACCTATTTCCGAGATAATATTTTTAATTTTATATCTAAGATTTGTTTAATAATTTAAATTACATATTCAAAATTTATTTTTTTTAATGGAATAATATCTATAACGTATTCAGTTTTGTTCTCTACATCTCGAAATATCTTTCTTCGCAAAATCTAATTTGTAAATCCCTATAGAAAAAAATCCAATATCCAAGATACATCGGATCGAGCTAGCTGATTGATTGCCGAGCGTCTCTTCCGAGCACCCAGAGGTCCATAGTCTAGATTGGAAAAGCGTCCGGATATTCACGTGCAGCTGCGGTCCACTACCTACTATCATCATCGTCATTCTCCAAGATCTCTAATGGCGTCGCATCATGTTTAAGCCGTTTAGCGATGGTCCGATCCTACCAAAAAATCTATTATTTTTCACTTTCTCCGTCTTTCTCCGTGGCGAATCGAGCGGGTGGCGTTGTTACTCCGAGGAAGAAAAACGCTGGATGACGACGCGAGGGTAACTATCTTAAAGTGTCGTTAGGAAGTCATCCATTATGCGACAAAGGCCGCTCTCGCTCGGCCGACTGGAAGTCTCCTCGGACTCGAGAACATGCCTCTTCCTCATCTTCCTCTCGGTCCATCTCATCGCTTCATCCCTTGCGCAACACAGCAAGACGAGACATTGCGAGCGAGCATCGTCGCGACAAGCGTTTTTGCGTCGCGACGCCGCGCCGCGCCGACCGACTTAAGAACAGCGATTCGTAAGTATTTTGTTTGGAAGCCTGTCACGAGACATGACTAATATTGTACTTCAGTCATGCGTCTTGTCAAGTTCTTTTTATGGATACTTAATACACAATGTGAATGCGTTTTTCAATCCCAATTTGACTAATACTAGTGAAACTAATTAGGAAGTTACTGGAGTTTTTTGTACTGTGTTGCTAATGTAAAACACGTCTTTTAAACAAGATCTATTTTTCCAGATGCAAATAAAAATTAATTGCGTTTCCAAAAATTATATGTTTATAACAAATTATACATACGCGTATTTGCTTCCAATATTCCGCATTGCTACAAAAATGGAAGTTCTTTTTTTATGAGCGTCTCTTTAAAAAAAAAGGAAAGGGGACAGAAAAGAAAGAAAAAACAAGAATGGGAGAATTAGAATGCGCTCAGAAAATACGCGAGTGCCGCCTGTTTTGGCATCGACCGCGACTTAAACCATTGATTATACGAATACGGTCGGGGGCTGCTCTGTGATTTGCATAGAGCGATTAGGGCCCTGTGGTCTGACATTAGACGCATACCTCGAGCATTTAGACGCGCTAGTCCGATAACACGCGATTCGATGTTTCTTCGCTCCCGCTTCGTCCTTCGTCCGCACGACCCTCGCTAAACTTTGTTCTACGAACGAACCTTCACTGGCAGAATTCACGTAAGCCACGTCGGAGCTTATTAATTTTCAGCCAGAAAAAAGTAATTGATTTCACTTATACTCGCTGTTGTATTACACGCGAAAATCATACAGCATATATTCCAAAAATATTGTCAAAAATATGGCTTCAATTTGAATTTTTTTTTTACATAGTATGAGTGATTGTTAATTTTGTCTGTAACATCTTAATTTTTAAAAATAATTGTCTTTTCTATTAGAGTCTTGTTACTAAAATTTGTTTTATTTGGTTTCAAAATACATGTATTTACAATTTAAATTTGATTATTGAAGTTAGCATTTAAATAAAAAAAATGTAATTTTTTCTTTTTGAAAAAATAACAAAAATAAACAAGAATCTCTCATAATTGAGTGTACAAACATTTGATATTTATATTTACATAACACAATGGAAAATGTTATGACAAATTATTTTTAACATCAACATTTTTTTTGTGAATTTCTGATAGAAATTCGAAATCTTCTCTAGAATCCCGAGCAAAAATTTCAACTTGTATTTCTCTAGTGAGATAATAATTTTTGAATACACTGTCGCTTAAAGTTTCATTGCAAATCTTTTTCCGAAGAATTAGCAAAAATTTGCAAAGCTTAGAAAGATCCGTTCCATTCTTTACGCGATAAATTTTGTCTCTTTTTTTTTCGTTATCATTATCGGCTTTTATTGCGAAATTTCGCGTTAACAAATCACCGTGCACATATTTTTCATCGATTCCCAATATCATGGGCATATATCGAGGAATCAGGATCAAATCTCGCGCGTTATTCCCGGCAAACAATGCCTCTCGCAGGACATTCAGGATGAATCAGGATCAAATCTCGGATACGACATGCATACGTGTACATCGTGTATACACATGCGGCCGGCTGGGCGTATCTCCTTAACACATACTGCGTTGCGCTATCGGTATCTGAATGTTCTAGTGCCCGTGTTCTCAAAGGATTACGAAAATTTAAAGCTCTGACATCTGCGACCTCGAGAGATACATTGCTGATTCGAAGGTTGAAATGAATGTACCGTACGTTTTAACGCGATGACATTTCACTCTTTTCGTTTTACACACTCTTAAAATTTTATTCGTGCAGCACATCTGCTGTTAAACATAAAAATGAAAAATAGAGTAATGAAATTTTTTTATTTACAAAGAGCTTTGACATGTCAAACACATGACATGTCAAAGAGACGTTATTACAAAATTTTGAATCGTTAGATATTTGAATTTGTTACTACATTTGAATTATGAGTATTCGATTTTGGAGCTATATCTTTGCTTACTTCACTAGATTTTTTTTAACGATAGTACGAAATTCGAGAATTAATTAACAAGACCGTAAGTGACTCCGATGGCTTAGTATTTTCGCAACGACAGCCGCGAGAGCGATTGTCCTCGCTGAAAATTCCAAAGCGCGCTTAAAAAGGTAGTGCTTTCAGAAAGGGGTGAACGTCGAAGGAGGAAATTCCTTCAGGAATTTCTTCGACGAGAACGAGGACGAACGAGATGAATCGGCGAAAGCGTGCGTCGATCGGGATCCGAGGGACTTTACGGTCCATCGCTCGTCTTACAAAGCGCCCAGCACTTCTGGCTTCTTTCAACGGGCTAACGAGCCGAAGGGCTCCGGTGCAAGGGAAAAGAAAAAGGAACAATTACACTCTCGCAGGGAAATGGCGCGCTTAAAGTGCGGCGAGCGCGCACAATGGCGTCGTGAGAATGATTCTATTTCCGTGTGCATGATAATTGCGCCGTTACACTTGCAGTCACCCGTTAATTGCGTACTTTCCGAAGGACTGCATTATTCATAATTCGCTCGCGACCGCTTGGTTACGCGGACACTTGACTCACAGTAACATTTCTCAATTTAATATAGTCACTGAATTCTTTGCTTCAATTATAGAAAATTATAGAACGTTTATAATGGTATGCAAACTTTGAACAGTAAGTTCGAAATTAGCAATAATTAATGACGTTATTATGCGATTGTTAACGATGATATATTGTGATATATTATATAAAAAAATAATAATTAATTTCGACAAGAAATAAAATCTAAAAAATACAAAAAATCTTGAAAAATTCATGCATTGAATTTCCATAATCTTTAAAACATGCACGATAAGAAAGTTCTAAGACTCAACTCTTGAGAAATGTATTTGAGAATTTTAGTATTCAGGAGCTTAAATCTTTCAAGTTGCAAATATGCTTAAATTGAAATATTTATGTCCTGAACTGTTAGAGTAAAGTTCATGAAAAAGTAAAGATATATAGATACAGATAAAAATATTAAACTGCTTCAGACAATTTTTAGCTTCTCTAACATCTAGAAATTTCGTTGCAGAATTGCAGAATTGAAAACTTAAATTTACAAGAATGAATTTTAGAAATTAAAAACTTAAGAATTTGAATTTGCCAAATTATAAGCACAATATTTACAAAATTTTATTACATAACTCCAAGTTGACTAAATATTATGCAAATGTTTTTAAAATACAAAATCCTATAGAACTGTCTTGACTTTTTAGAGATCACTGTCAGTTTTCAAAATTTACATGCGACAGCAACATACAGCTACTTCTAATGTGAAATACTTTTATGGTCTGCTCATTTTTCTCGTCAAATTTATCTTTTCATGCGTTTTTACTTTGTCGGATAGCCGCGTAGCTCTTTATTCATAATGAAATTTTTACGGTGAGTTCAAAACGAGGTCGATCTTGTCGCGATCTCGATGTTTCCCGTTCCGATTTGTTCGTGCTATTGAATGATGGTGGAATTTCTTTCTCGTCGCTCGGCTTTCAAGAAGCTTTTAGAATTTCCCCGGAATGATCGCTTGAAAGCCCGCGAAAGTATCTTATGATGGAACGTTCGTTTCGCGTTCATTCCGCGCCGGTAATTACGAATAATCGTGTTTCGAAGTAAAATTCGACGTTTAAAAATATCTACGAGTAGAGTGAAAAATCGAAGATTTATATATTTTGAAGTTTTTTTTTATTGAATATTTCCAAAACTGTTCATGTCAACATTTTAAATCTTCTTAATGTACACTGCATTATTTTTATATAAAATATGTTTCGCTATTTTTTAGATTAATGGAATATATATAATGGAATATGTACAATGAAATTACATATACTTGAATTTCAAAGAAATAATTATTCTAATCACGATAATAAATTAAAGTTCCTCATTAAAGCTTAAATGTTAATTGAATTATTTTACGAAACATAGAACTATGATACTTAAATGATACTTAAAGAAATAATTTATTTTTGATCATTCAAATATAATTCGCGGTACGATTCACATCGCAAATTCTAAAACCGCACTAATAGAAGACTTCAAGCACCAGGTTTTTTGGTGAATGTTCGATTATTAAATGAATATACGGTGAACGCACCAGGGATTTACGCCCACGAATAATTCGCGAGTGAGCTTTCTCGGTTCTAATCCGGCGAGCACGGCGAATTAGGCCGAGAATTTCACTCATGCCGAATTTCTGCTGTGCGCTCGAGCGCCACTAAAAAAAGCCGGAAACTTTTCTGCTTCAGGTCAATGGATCCGCGTGCTCAGTTGATGCGTGTTCACCGAAGCGGCAGTACTTTGTGCCGATGACAACCTTGTGTGGTTCTGATCATCGGATTTCGCGCTTGAAATCCGCCGCAATGAAAAATTCGCGCGTGCTAAGCGAGTAATTAAAGCATCTCTGAACATGAGAGAGCAATAGTATATCTTTGGATATTTTTTCTTTGTATAAAAGTTTTTTTAGATATTTAGAATATTTTAGATATATAAGATAGAAAATCGAAAGAAATTTTAAATATAGTTCAAGTAGTTTCCCGAAAAGTCAGGGAAGCTATAAAAAAATTTCAAAATTTTTTGCCTCAATGATAAAAAATAAAATTAAATATCTCTTAAAAATCGATATATTATATTCATATTACGCAAATCACAATAAAAAAGTATATTAAAAAATAAAACTATTTTTATTGTTTTTTTTTTTTTTTTTTTTTTGTATATTTCTTATGACTTTTTTTAATGTTAAAAGAAGTTAAATCAACAACTAAAAATTTAATATTTTTCGAACAAAGTGCCAATATATTTCGCTATAAATTCTAAAAACGTTAGATAGGTCCTTTTATCACTGTTTACAGGTCGCTTACTTCATAACATATGGAGCGACAAAAATCTCCAAACACAATATTTTTGTTTCATAAGACATAAGTTATAGAGCGATGTCAAGAACATGATATTTTAGTAGATTAGGCACGTTGCAGTACGCGATCCGTATTCTTCAATTAATACTATCATCACGTTCGAGTAGCCCGATAGACAGTGCAGTTCCGACAAATTCACCGATTATAGGCCACATCCTGCCGTGAATAAAGAGTCGGTGGCCCTTTATGGAGCGTCACGTATATTATTTATTCACGTCACGGGATCGAAGAATGCCAGGATCTCGTACCCAACGGCGAGACTGAAAGACAACGAAGAAAGGGGATGAAGGATAAGACGACAGCAGGCAGGGGTAGAGCGGAGGAGAGAGAGGTAGAGAGGCGAAAGAGAGCGACAGCGAGGATGCGAGGAGTAATAAGTTGAGATAACGAGCTTTTCGATTCTCTCCTCGGGTCGAAACGGAAAATTAATTAAGTGACTCCCAGGGTTCGCCAGGCATTCTTAACCTTGGAAGACACAATGAACGAGGAATCGTGCTTGTGAGAGAGCGAGAGAGAATTCGGAGAGCGCGACGGAGATCTTTTGAAGCGAAGAACAAGAAAGAGAAAGAGAGAAAGAGAGTTGGTCGGCTATCAGGGTCATTAGTTACGGATGTCTCGTCGAAACCGGGGCCACTCTCGTCTCGATAAACAGGAGACCCATTTCGAGACATCGAGGAGGACAACAGGGTGGGAGGGCCCTCGCGAGAGATAGGAAAAAGAGGCACGCGGAGGAGGCTTACAAATAATAATTATGGTCCCGATAATATAACGGGCCCCGTCCGTTATCGAGAGACTCTCTTGGTGAGTGCACTACGTTGTTCGTGAGATATGCAGTCTTGGTCGGTCATTTCCATTTCGTCATTGCGATCGTCGTTCATTTTTGGATCTCCCTTTCACTCGGATTGTACTTCTTCTGATAGCATTCCCGATAGTGATGTTTAGTGAGGTGTACCTGTCGTTCGTTGAGTCAGTAGACTTCATAAATTTGAATAAATTCTTCACTTCTTTTATTATTTATTCCGTATTGATATGCATTGAGTAACAAAATAACGAACAAAGCCTATTTTTTTATTTCGTACAGACAAAAATGTTCTGTTTAAATAATCAAAAGAATCCAACAAAATTGGCATTTTGATTAATAATAAGAAATTTTATTTAGTCTCATCAAAACTGTAATCAGAATATTTTTTCAGTACGAGAAATATACTTGAAATAATTAAGCAATCATTTCTTCACATAAATCTAATACTATCCTATGCACATATTGTTAATAAATATTTCTAAAGTTTCATCTTTATTTTAAGATTTGGAAATTTAAAAATTTATTTCGAGATTTATTCTAATCAAGTTGTTCAGTAATTTCATTTTTGAAGATAGATACAAAAATCTGTTCGTTCAATGTGTGTGTTTGTAATAATTTATAAATAAAAAGTTCATAGAAAAATTAAGAAAATTAAGAAAATCTAAATTTAAATTACAAAACGTATCCAAAAGTTGCATATATGTGTATTTCTCATTCGATAATTAAGATATCTCGAGAGAAACCAGGTTTATCAAAATTGCATTGTTTGAATTCAAGACAAAATCTGGAATTCGATCGAAATCGACGTCTAATATTTCGACGCTTCTGCAAGCATGGCGGTAGTCGCTGGCTTTGTCATGCTCGTCTTACTTACGCGAACACGCGTGAAAGGGTCCGGCAATCTAACTGTTCTCGGTGGAAGATACGAGGAGATTTTCAGCAGCTTAAGGGGAATTGCGGAGGAGACGGGAACTTGAGCTCCTGGTGGAAGAGACGGAAGAAACCGTGTGGTACGGAAAGAGAGAATGCTCTGGAAGTTCCGAGGGTTCGGTATGGTGCACCGAAGTAGATTGCACGGGTGTCACGCTTAATCGGATAACTTAGATTCGAAAGCCGGACTTTGACTCCTTTATATAGTGCACAGACGTACGTGGACACGCATCAGTGATGTTCAACCTGATACATTAATCAAAAATTTACTGATAAAAAAACTGTTAATTAAAACTATCTATTTCTGAACAACTACAATTAAATATGTAAATAACTCTGTATTATATAACTCTGTATTATATAAGTGTGATATTTATTAAATAAAACAAATATTTAAAAAATTTGTACTCATATTGAAATTTATGTCGACTTTCTGTTGTAGTGCTGTAATCTAATTATGTTGCGCGAAGTATACATTACTTCTTTATTATTTTAATAATTATCTTTAATTAATACTTATCTTTAAATTCAATAAAACTTTGATATTGTTTTACTCTTCAACGTATTAATAAACGAATGCCAAGAGTGTATTGACTCTAGCAGTAACATATAAAGTTAGTACCCCTTTAATTCTCGAGAGTTCTGATTAGAGAGTTTCAACTTCCTTTTTAAAAGTACACGAAAAGAATAGTTTTGCTAAAACATCTAAAAATTTAACTAGATACAAATCTGAAAAATATTTTACTAAACTATCAAAATAATTAAGAATTAATCATCAAACAATATTCAATGAGCAATATTGCAAAAAGATATTCTATTAATTAGTTCGAGTGTCCTATATAATTATTTAAATGATCCAAACAAAATTATTTTTAAAGTACCTAGCTAAATTTTTGATATTTTAACAAAATCTTTTTTTTTCAGTATATAAGTGTTTTTTAATGTCTTTTCAAAGAATTCCCGTGATTAACATTATTAAAATAACGATTAAAAAATAGAATACTCAATATCAGCAAGCAAATAATTTTGAATAACTCATTTAATGTCTTTTAATGAATTCCTGATAAATAAAAGAAACATAATTTGTTTTATTTTTTGAGAAAATGAAACTTGATTTTTTGTACGCGCGTGTCGATCCTCGGTGTACGTGTATGATTTTCTCTCCATCTTCTACCTGACGCCGATCTGTCCGTCACGGTACACGCGTGCACGCATGTGCGTGATGCGCCCAGCCTACTGCTCCGCGTGCGTGTGAAAGCATGAAAATCGCAGCAGCGACCTGTAATCTGCTATAGCGACCGGCTCCGGAGTCGCATAAATACCGGAATTATCCAGATTGAAGTAAAATATTTTTATGCCGCAAGAACTGATCGTTGAGAGATACGTTCACATTTTCCGAGGGTGAATGTGAGTGGAGCCGCGCGTGCACGGCTTCCTGATCGCGATAGAACCATTCTATTTGCGAACTCAGGTAAAGATATATCCGACGATTTTCTTCGATTCTCCAACTACCACCGCTTTCTCTGTTCCGGAGGCCTTTTATTTCCCCGCTCTTCCGCTTTCACTTTTTTACAGTGCTTCCGATAAAAACCGTGCTGGAAATTACATCCGCTCGAGGGTGAATCCAGACGAAGTACGGAAAAGAGTGGAAATCACGTCGAAATGCAGCGTGACGCTGCACGAAGTCGAAGAGCTACCTACTCATATATCCACTTTTGTCCAGTCATCACTGCATAATTTTGGCTAAGAACATTTTAAAGAATTAATAGATACGCGATGAACGGCATATATTAGTTTCGTATCTCTTTCCGTTTTCTCTCTCTCGCAATATTTTAAAACAATCAAATAGTATAATAATAATGATAATTTTGATATATAAATCTAATAATTAATCTCTGTAATTGTAGTTGATAATTAATATTGCAATAATTTATAATTTGACAATGTTGCAATAATTTATAATTTGTCACTTACACAATACGTAATAATAATAATAACTACTAATAATAAATAATAGTCTTTAGTTGACTATCTTTTAAGTCAGATATACTTAGCGATAAAATTTTATTGGATTTCACTAATAAATCAGACAGAAGTTATTAATCAGAAAGAAAGATTCAATTTTTTTAGCGGGATTTCAGAATAATATAATACGATTGTTACGCCCTATATAAATTATGAATCTTCAAATTAAAAGGTGGCATAAACTCCAACATCTCCAGCTCCTGCCACCTAAATCACGCAAAACGCATTAAACATGTCATGACCGTGTTGCAAGCTCTCTACTACCCTTCGACTGGGAGGAGGGTTTAGGGCGACAATTCCTCTCGCGCAATGTTTTTTATCCTTGTTCGTACTGAAGGAAACCGTAACGTAAGCTTAAGGACGTCGTAAAAGCACTGAAACAATATTCTACGTAGGAGAGAACAGCAACCAACGATTTTATCCATCTTCCCAAAGTCATGTTAACGCATATTAAAGTGATGATTTGTTGTGTAAGGCAGAAACACAAGGGCAGTTTAATATCTTGCGGTATAGTAATAAAAGATTTTAAGTAATTTTTTTCTTTCTGTTTTTGTATGTAACAATTAGTTGATATACTCTTAAATGATTCATTTTTAATTAGAAAAGATATTCTATGTACTTTTATTCTTAAATAACTTGAAATAATATTCGAATTAATCAGATTTTTTTTCATGTTTCGAGATGCTGCACAAATATTAAAATATTAAAAAAGAGTTCAGGTTTTCCAAAGATTAAATTTTCCGTGATAATGTATTTTACACAAATTAATCTGGCTTTAAAATGGTGCTTTTTTTAAATTTGCCAATTTGGTCCATTTGGTTCATGCGCGTAAATACAAACCGGTACGAGGATAAAATTTGTCGGACATTAAGCGTGTGACGTCGCATCGAGGGACGTAATCCCGAGGGTTCGAACCAGTGGTATCTCGTCGGGAGAGTTGGCCGCTCGTTCTCTTCGGGGTGCGCGTTCTCACCGAAATGGATGTAACGGCAAGTGTAAGGGGGTGGCGGCGGATAATATTTTAAAACGAGCGCGAGTCTGTTGCGGGCAGAGCTCTCTCGCACAATGCTGAAGAGAGCACAACGAAGAGAGCGCAAAACGCAGGGCAAGAGGGGGTTGCGAGGGCGAGAGGGGGTTATACGTAAAGGGAGGGCGTGCCCGCTGTTATCTGGCTTGTTCTCCGGATGAAATATCGGCTAGCAGTTTCAGGCCTTCTTTTCCACCTCCTACCTCGATCTTCTCCTCTGAGTCTTCCTTCCTCGTACGCCTTCTTCCTCTTCTGCCTTTGCTTCTCTGCACTCTCCCCCGCCTACCGGATTTCTCTGCGGCGCTCCTGTAAGGCGAAAACTTTTTCCGTGTGCGCCATTGTCAGACTTTTGATTGCGTTGGGATTTCCACTCCCCTCTCCATTTTCTTTTCTTTTTATTTAAATTTGTCTTTTTTCTATGACTTCTTCTTTTCACACCTCGTATTTTTTATATATCTTTTCTAAACTTGGCGGATTCTCTTTCACTTTCTTTTTTGCACTTTTTATATCTTTCCGCTTCTTTTATTTCTTAGTATTTAATCTTAATCTTAATAATTTTGTGTTTCTCTCGTGATATTATACATCATACTCTTTATCTTATTCTTTCTGTTTCAAGTTTCTCTGTCTTCTATAATTTTTTTGCTTTAAATTCATTATTTTTACATTCTTGATAATTTTATCTTCAATACTTTCTTTCTGATGTTTTTGTTTTCATTATATTTTTTACCTTTAAATTTTTTGTTTTATATCTTTTTTAATGCTTATTTCTTCGTCTGTTCGAATTTTGTAAATATCTTTTCATCTCTTGTAAATCTAATCCGAAAACATCCGAATCTTCATAATCCTCATAGAGCAACATATCTATGTCAATTCTCGTCATATTATTATCATACATCGCCAAGGGGCCCATCGATCACTCCATCCATCTTACCAGGAGCGACTTTTCTAAACGATCTCCATAGAAAGATGAAAGAAAGAATAAATAGAACCAAGGGATTATCCTACCAAAAGGATAACGTATGCTGCTATCTTCTTTTACGAGAGCGCCGCATATATTAGAAGACGCAACGGCACTTTTTTAATCCTTTTCAAACGACATGGAAAAGTCGAAACGAAAAGATGGGAGGAAGGATGAGATTAATCTACAGAAGGAAAAAATTTAGCTGCTTGATCGTAAAAGCATTTCTGTTCTCGAGATAGATGAAATAGATATACATAAAGGAGAAAAAATGATCAACGCGCACTTCTTTTACGAGTCTTTCTGGCAATTCTCGCTGTAATTTCTCGTCATTTTGCCATCGGTTTTTATATTACTTATCTATATTCTACATATGTACTGAAATCTAGATTATGTACTAAATTTGTTTGCTACAATATAGATTGAAATATACGAAACTGATTGTGTGAATATTAATATGAATTGTCGTTTATAATATAAGATGTAATAAAGTAAAAATAGTAAGAGAGAAACAGTTTTGAGAAAAATAACTGAGGGCACGATACAAAATAGTACAAACTACTTTGAAATTATTTAATTTTTTTCAGTGAAAATTCTTTGATGAAGTCACAGAATCTCTCAATTTTTTATTACAAAAAATATAGTTTTAACAGTTCTTGTCGTTTTTCGTGCCCCCTCTTTAATCATATTATTCAGAATTGTTCAATCGTAACTTGTTATGCAAGTATTTTTTTACTTGCAAAATATATACCTAATATTATTTTGTTGCATTTCAAATTGGAAAGTTTAAATTAAATAAATATTTTCAATTTCTTAAAATGTTTGTTCAAATATATTTGTAATTTATATTTATATTTTATTTATTGTACATATAATATTTATTGTATATATAATAATATATACAATTTTAAATTTGAATCTAAGGCGTTAAAAGCTTGCCGAAAATTCTTAATTTATATTTTAACTCGTATAATAATATAATACGCATCACGCTTAATTGAACAAAACATTTTAATACTTTGAGTGCCGAAGGTACGTTGAATGTGTTTCTACGGAGTCCAAAAAATTAAGATTGAATTTTAAGATTAAAAATTTATGATAACTAACTTAATCCTGAACAATTTCAATGAGTGCCTGTAATTCTAAAGAATATATCTTTAAAAAACAAGAATGAATCGTTTTATAAAATATAATACAGTATCTGATTATTTTCTAATCAGGACGTTGCATGGACAAAAACATTTTTTATAAAGATATAACATAATGCTTCCTCGAACCTAACATTTCTTGAATGATGATATTATCACCGGCAATAATTCTGATAGTAGGATGCACCGGAGAGACATCACAAATATTCATGCGGCATAGCAGAGGCTCAACAGAGCTACAATCTGCTGGATTAAATTGTAATTATCGGCTAATCTGTCCCATATGATTGCAATCTACTCGAAACAAGGAATCAATCAAATCTGCTGGCCTCTTATCAGACTCTTCGAACAGAATCCGGGATGATAAGAAAATTTCTATCTTAAGTTGATCTTTCATGTATATTGTATATTTTCTAAATTATATTACTACTCTGAACTACTATTTCCATTTTATTATGAATTATTATATATCGTACAATATATACTTTCTATATAAAAGTTTATTTAAATATTACTGTAAATTAATATTTTAGAGTTACAAATAATTTAACTTTAAAAATTATTTTTGTTATTAAAAATACATGTAATACACTTTTGATATAGTTTCTTAAATTATTTGATTTATAGTTTTTTCTTTCTATTTTTAGTTTCATCGTGTGAGAAAATAACTCTAATGACATATCGATGACCTAAACTTTTCCAATAACAATCGTTACAAAGGAAAGAGATAATATACTTTTTACGATGTCGTACTCGTTGCTTGAAGCCGTTGAATTTTGTGTTAAATATCTTCGTAGGTTCATATTTAAGCGAGATATTAGGTGCACTGTTTCCAGTGAACCATTCAGTATATCGCTATTAAATATAATATCAAACGAAATTAAGCAGCACTTTCCTGCCGCGAGGTTACCGACCGACTTCCCTTAAGTCGACTGGCACCCTCTACGCGATGCAGCAAGGGTTCCGCACGATAAATCCTCGCCAAGTAAGGAAGCCAAATAACTTAAACGCGATTTCGCGCGAGTGTAGAAGCGTTTGGAACGAACCAGGACGAAAAAGAAGAGAGGGATGGCAACTGGAGGGAGGAAGAGAAGAAGAAGAGGTGAAGGAGGTGGAGACCTCGAAAAGTAATGTGAGAAATACGACGGAGGCCGCGGCGCGGGTCAAGAGGTACAGTCGAAATGCAGGCGAGAGAAGCGAGAGGGCGGAAAGAACTGAGAAGATATTTGGAACGCTCAATTCTCAAGGTACCTATAGGAAGCGAGATATCGGGCGTCCGACGAAATAACCGTGGATACCTTATGCTCATTTCGCGAGAGCCGTTCGAAGCCGCCAGCAATTCCGTATCGGACTCGAGAGATCGCATTGTCACCACCACCATCCCTCCCTTTCTCCCCCGCTTGTTCTGTCGTCTGCCCGCCGCGCTCTCGAGTGCAGCATCTCTGACACTCGCACGACACTAAATCCAGCACAATGGCGCGGGTGTAATGCTATATAGCGTGTTCCGCGGGTCGATGCCGCTTTACCTCGCCCGCTCGCTTCGAATACCTGGGAAACTTGTACAGGATGGTGCAGAGCTAACGCCCATCTTCCAAACTTTTGAACACGAATGTAACATAGACAAATCGAGGAAGTATTTAAGACAGAGGACAAAATGTTTAGATAAAATAGTATAGATAATGAAGACAAGGAAGAGATGGAGAAATTATTAAAAATGTTAACAGAAGCAAATAAACAATGTAAATAAACAATAACGCCTAATCTCTTCAAATACATTGAAGTATTAATAATAGCATGCTAAGCTTAAACAATAAAACTTGTTAAGTATGTTAATATTATAATACTAAATATTTGTGAGAATTAAACAAAAATAACTTATGCGTACGTATTTAAAGATTTGAAATTGACTTTGAATCATCCTGTATAAATGTCCATTCGAACATACTCGCCTTTACAAAGCAAACCTGCATTCAATATCGCGATGACATCTTTAGCGGTGTCTATGGATCCATAAAGACTTCCAATCACACGAGATTTGTTCAGCGGATGAGCATTTCTTATAGGAAATTGTTATTCAAATTGCGTATTATGCTACATAATACATGTGTTACAAACAAAAAACGGCCTATTTTCAGAACGTTGACTCTTATCATTGTGTAATAAACTTGTATGGTTAAATTGCAGTTTATATTCGTAGATTGCTCGAAGATTATTTTATAAATTATAATAACAAAGTTCTTTTCAAGAATAAGAAATATACTTTTAAGAAAGACACAGATTAAAACCACGATTGCACACAATTGTATTAATGATTTATGGCTTTGGGATCGCACTCTAACGTAAAATCATTTTATTAACTTCCTCAAATGAATTCTACTTCAATGAGACGAATATCATTAAGATAAAAATGGATATAGATGCATCCTTTCGCTTAAAAATAGCGAGACGAGTCGCTTACGTTTCTAAAGTATAGAATATTTAGTAAAACATGTATTATTGAACGTTCATCGAATTCTTAGTGATATTTCTAGTGACGTTGCCGTTGACTTTCAAGTTGAGTTTCGATTGATACTATCATGGCCAAGCCAACTCTCTAAAGCGCAAACTCTCTTCAAAAGTAGCAAAGCCTTCCAAGAATCGTCAAGCAGTATCGAAATGTTCGTTCAGAAACGATTTCTAGAAAACTCAGTCAAAGATTTTTCAATGTAAACGCGAATTCAAATCGAAATCATTTGAATATACTCGTGATCGTAATATGATTAATAAAAATTTTTTATCATGACAATTCATTTCAACCATAATTTACATATTAATTCTCAAAAATTTAATAGATGTTATTAATTCTTCAGATGTCACAGTTTAAAAAATTTTTAATTTTGTAAAATAATGACGGCTTGAAGATTTTATAACCTTATTTTCGTTTGTTCTTCCACTTGGAAAACTTCGATCTGCATTTATGTATTACATTTACAATTACATTTACAATTAATAATCTCGATTATAAATAATCAATGAGTGAAAAATTATTTACTAGTTGTGTTAAATTTATAGATAGATATAATTTTCATTCCGACACAGCTTCGTAATGTGGACAATTTATAATAATAATATAATGATGTTCATATAGATGTTCTCGGAACTGTTATATTCTTGTTTCGATTATGTTTCTAGCAATCTCCTTTAATATATATTTTGATTGAACGTTATTATCTAGAGAATAGAATAGAATAGAATCATAATTTATACGTTCTAAGATCTCAAACGTTAGTGATAAAGAAAAAGAGAAAAAGAAAAAAAATTCTTGATATGAAATCTTCGATCGATCATCGATATCTTTTTCTAATGCAGTTTGACCCATTTGTGCTCGTTCAAGGCTAGAAACTACTTCGAGAATTCGCATGCGATAAACGTCGATTCACTCGGGAGATATTCTCGATACGAGAGAAACGCTCTCGATTCCATGGATACGAACCGCGGTTCCTAATTCCTCCGGGCAGAACAGATAGAGGTGAATAGCTTGATACAGGAGGCGATTCCAATTCCAATGGTTAACGCCTGTCCATAGAATCGCTACCGAAGGTGTAGTCTTGAATGTTTAAAGGAAGGCGCTGTAATGTAGCCCTTATTCGTGGTGCATTCCCACGACGGCTGTAATGGCCCTTTGCGAAAAAGGCTGCCAATATGGCCGTTCTCTCTTACAGTCGATGCGAATCATGGTCATTATGTTTCACAGATTTCTTCGATATATATATATATAAAATATCTTTTTTTTTTTTTTAATTATAGGATGTACCATAACTGCAAAAGGAAACTTCAGATAATTTTTATGGATTAAGTTAATATAAATTGTAAGTATAAGATCAAATGAAGCATTGCTGACTTATGTCCGGTTCTACCAATATAGATTAACATTAATGTTTAATTTATGTTTTATCTTTCACTCTAGTTCTAAGAATTAAAAAAAGATAAAGATAATTAAATTAAACTAAGATTAAAATTAATCTACGTTGGTAGAAATGGATATTAGAATTTCGAGAATAATGAGATAAAATATTCAAATTTTACTTTTCTGTAAAGTTCACAAATTTTTAAAAGTTAGTAGGTATATTAATTTAATTTAATTTAATTAAGTGTTGTTCATACAATATTACGAGTTGTTACAATAGATGTAAGTTAGATGATAAGTTTTTATTAATTTTAATCTTTACAATTTATTAATTTTTATTTAATTGTTCTTTTTATCGAAATGCATGATTTGATCGATTTGTTAATTTAACAAAGAATAAATTTTGCCTTTATTAACAAACATAAAAAGCGGAAGTAGAATGGAGAAACTCGGATTTTGTTAATTCTGTAATTAAATCTTTTGCTCAGATTCTCAATATTTTTATCTGCTTTTTTTGCCCATGCCACTCTCTTGCTTCTAAGACTTCTTGAAATAATGCAAAGCACCTCTTTCAGACGCGGCACCCTCGTGGCGTGCCTTGAGATCTTAATCTTCTTCAAACTTACGGATCTGCTCACGCGGTTTGTTGCCGCTTTAAGATTACACGAGAGAGCGCCGAAACAGTGTCTCCCCGGTCGGATTACGTCACGTTTGTTTTCAGTTGCTCTCTCGGGTGATAAAATCATCTCCTTCTCTTCTACCGCGCGATAAAATGCGTATCCCGCATAGAAATTAAAACGCGCGATAAAGCGAACTCTAAATCGCAATTAATTAAATCATTAGCCTCTCGCGTTTCTTTTATGACTGCGATAACTGTTCTGGGGATGTTCAAATATCTCGAGATGGTCTTGAAAAATTAATAGAGAGGGATGAAGACTTAAAAGAGAAAAATTTCATTATACTTTGTAATTATTGTTACCTACTTTTAAGATAATAAATGAATGTGAAAATATAGTCACATACTAATAACACTGATGACAAAATAAATATTTTCGTGCTGCAAAAAAGTTAAAATTATACATATGTAAAACGCGATTTTTATTGAAAAGAAACACGATTAATCTGTTTATCTTTTTGTTTCAGGTAAGAAGCCATCGCTGCCAATCTCATATCGAAATAAATTCAAAATAGGTAAGATCAATTTTAACAGATTATAATGTCTCTGCGTCTCGCGTTTGCTAGATTCTTCTAAGAATCGTCCGCGAATAACGCCTCGAGCATGTTTGACACATTTCTTTTAAGATACCCGAGCTACCGTCTTGATGCGAACAGACGGATTCGGCATTCCTAGCCTAATTACAGGGCGGTTCTCCGAGCACCTGCGCCTCTTCTCCTGTTTTCGTGCTTTCGCAACGGACACCCATGAGTCCAATGTGGACATGTGAGAAACGCGATCCAGAATTTCCTAACCAATCTCTCTCTCCGACCAACATTGTTCTCATGAACTACTATGGAGCCTCGAGGCATCAAAATTACTTACTGCCTCTATTATGTTAATTATTGTAAAATGAGACTAAATTGTAAGGAGCAACGTTGCATCACAATGAATCACAAATGTGGTGTAATTCGATATAAAAAATTTGCTATTTGATATTCAAAATGAGAACAAAATACAATTTACGCAAGTCCTACAAAATTAAAGTCACATTATAAATTATAAAATGAGATTCTTAAATCGCAAAAATTGTTTAATTTGGCAGTTTCTGAATGATTAAAATCATACAAGACTTATACATATTTTATTTTTAAAAAATGCCAAAAATTTCAGAATTTTAATTTCCAAATTAAAATCTTTAAGCTATTAAATCATTCAAACTTAAAGAATTGAAAAATTTATTCAAAACATAGAAATTATAAACATTAGAAATTGGAAAATTCAAGAATTATAAAAAATTGAAGAATATTTAAGAGTTAGTATAATCGCGTATTATTATTTATGCATTAAATGCAACCTAATAATAAAAATAATCATCAAATAATCGATATGAATATTATGAATTTTCGGATTAAATGAGCTTTCAGTTTGTTACTTGATTACTTCGAACTTTTTACGCGATACTCGCATGCAATTCTTCACTACATGTACAGAAAGACTGCGATTACAATGTGGAGGAATGTAATAGAATCGGAAATTGACATAACACCTGCGACAAAAGTTCATCATTCGAACGAATGAAAATTACCTTGGAGGATAAAGGAAACTATTGCAACGCGGAAAATATCTATTTTCTTTCAAATACAATTAATCAAGATTTTCTCTTAAAGTACTTATTGTAACAATACATTATTATGCGTTATTCTTTATTTCTAATATTTAATCTACGCGTTCATCAATTTATTTACAAGAATTTATTTTTTGTTGTTAATATTTTGCATTTTTAATTTATCCAATTTTTCAACCAACGTTTTTCTGTTGAAGTTTTAGCTCTAAATTCTGAAGACTCTCTTCATTCTTGTTACCTTTTTTTGTTGCAATTTTTGTTGCAGAGTACATGAAATAATTATACAAATAATCTTCAGTTACATCGAATTTCTCGTGACGCCATGATGTCGAAGCGTTCGAAGGATGCGACACATCGGAATGGGACGGAACGGAGGTGGAAAAATGCGCTCGTTCTTTAATTAACTCGCGTCGCGCGCCATCGAGCTGGTCGGCTTTATGAGTCGGCGCCGTGGAAACACGTGCTACGTTTATTAGCACGATGGTCTTTGACCCGTGTCTCGGTTGTGCAGAGCAGTATGGTGGACGCCGATCGTGCAGGAAACTCCATACGGAAGATTTACTATATTGCCTTTGATATATTTCTATATCGGGCATTAAAGAACTTGCTTTCGAATCAATGGCGTCACGAGAACAAAATCGATAAAATTTTAGAATTGCAAAATTAAAACACGTATGTATTTTATGTGAATTCTTTTATACACTAAAGAAAAGAGTCTAGTAATAGCTATCAAATCTAAATAAAATAATGTCAATCAAATATTTGATTGATATAAGTAAAAATAATTTTACTTTTCTAAATATTTCTAAATAATAATTATTAATATAATATAATCAACCGTTTGGTAATAATTATTAAATATTTGAAAAAATAAAATTGTTTATATTAACTGAATATATTGAAATTATTTGCATTATTTTATTCAACATTTGATAGCTATTACTAGATTCTTTTTCCAGTGTATATAGAAAGAATATATAACAACAAATAAATCGATCCAAGTTTTTATAAAAATTTAAATTTTAAATTCGATATTTATACGAGATATAAATATGAAGATAACAGATTTTATTTCAATCATTAACATTTTTTTGCATATTATAAAACAGAAGTTATTGAAAAAATAATGATTTTAGATACGCTATTATTTGAAATAATTTTCCGTGAAATTTAGAAAAAATTTGGTTTTGTATATATAATTCAGTTGATATATCAGTAAATTCATATTTGTGTAATTGATGATTTAAGATCTTTAAAAGGAATCAGAATTAGAGTTAGTTATAAATCGGAATGAGTTAGAGAGAATTAGTTAGTGAATTAGTTAGTCTCAGCGTGCGAGTTTGAGAAGTAACAGGACGAGATGAGCATGCCTAATTATAGAGGTAAAAGTTACAGTAAAAGACGATTTCAGCGAGCATACCTTATTAAATCTTAGTTACAATGAAAGACGTAGCTTAGATGGACGTGACTAATTTGAGATGTGGAAATTAAACTGTATCAATTCTTGTAATCTTCAAAGCGGAATAATACTATACGTGACGAATGACATACAGTAAACCTAATATTATATTAAATATATTTGTTTGAGTGTCTATCTAAATTTAAGCTAAATTTTAGCTTTATAGGTAAAATGAATTTCATATATACTTTATTTCCTTCTATCGATTCTAAAACCAGATTTCTTCATTAACGAGAATCTGTTTGTCATCCGGTGAGGAACGATCCCATTAATAATGGTAAAAAATTAAATGTAACGAAGTCGGGTTTATTGCGAATTCACGTTATGAAAGAATTACAAATCGTTCTCGATGCTCGACTCGTCAGGAAGTATCGAATCAACCCGGCACGTCATTCCAGGGATATTACGCGAGAGATACGATATACATATATGCACATACATACACACGCACACGCACACACACACACACACACACACACACACACACACATACACACACACACACACACACACATACACACACACACACACACACACACACAGAGGCACAGTGTCGCGTTTCAATATTTACGAGCTGAAATATTCACGAAATCACACCGGGGGCGGCGAATGCAAGGGAATGACTTGCCGGACGCGCGCGCGTTCAATTCGGATGACGCGTCGCGACGCATCGCGCGGCCTCGTTCGCACGAAAATTATATACATCAAGAGATGTCGGCGTCGTGAATATTTGATCGGCCGTTACCGTTGCGCGCGTCATCAATTATTCCGCCGCGGTGCTTTTTCGTAGGCGGCAGCGCGATAACGCGTGTCCCCGCCGTGACAGATGTCCATTACCTACAGCGAGCACGGCGATTTTCAATGACGATAATTGAACCGCAAGTAGTAGCTTGGCTACGCCAAGTATAGTGGGAGTATAGCGCCGCGTGGCGAACACCGTGTTCGTCATGAAGGATCATTTTCTTCCAGCGCGCTTATACAGCAAGAATCATTAATGATCCTCGTTGTTGTTTTCTCGCGGATACCAACCGACGTTTTCTTGCATACAGATGAGATACGGCGCGCAGTGAGTTCAGGAATCATTAATGATTTAGTGTATGAAATATTATGTTGCAACATGGTGTTGCAACTTCGTTTCCAATTCTCCAGAATAGTGGTTTTCGTCTGTGTGATATATTTCTCTAGAGATGTACGATATATTTATTAAGAATATGAGTTAACACTTAGAAATACACTAGATACAAATTTTAGAAAAAAAAAAATTATAATTTTTTTCAAATGAAAATTTTCACCTTTCACGAGAGAATTGTTAAAAGTTACGTAGATTATAAATTGTTTGTTAATGCAAAAAGATACACGTTATTACGCAGACTAGACGTAGGCTGTTGTCGTCCATCGTTACATTTACAACAAAATACAGTTTCCAGCATGAAGATCACGGCCTCTCGCCTTCTCGCGACTGCGTTAATTAGCGAACTTTATGAATGCGCCAGCGCATATTAATCCCGTCATTTCCATACGTCGCCGGCGGAGCCGATTCACGTCGGCGTCGTGTAACAGCATTATGAGCGTATTCCATTATTTATAATGTAATCGAGGCCGCGCTTTTGTAGTCTGGCGCGTTACGTAATTAGCACGAGAATTATCGGTGGTACGATGGCGATGGCGGTGACCGACATTTCGGTGAAGCTAATTTTAACAAAATTGTTGCAAGTAGAATTCGCTATAAAAATACATTTCGACGCAGCATTTAACCTTTATTCTACTCGTGACACCGGATGGGCACTATATTTGTTTGCATCGTATATTTTATTATCTCTAATAAGCTTATAGCAGGATCAAATAAGCAAAATCAAAT
>NW_017259336.1:2944543-2946256 GCF_001594045.1 Atta colombica | reverse complement strand
TTTTTTTTTTTTTTTTTTTTTTTTTTTTTTTTTTTTAGTTTCATTTTATACTAATTTGAACTATCAATAAAAATTTTGTACTTGGTACCGTTTTAAAAAAAAATGATTTAATATCAAGTGCTAGTTTAATATCAAGTCAAGCAAGTCTACATAAAAAAAAAACAAAGGGAGAAATGTAAAGCACTAGATGTGTTTTAATTTACTATTAAAAAAGTTAATATATTGATCCATTTCTCATGCAACAATTCTCAATTAAACTCAACTCTATTGGGCTCACGAATAAAATATTCACTACGAGCAGAATCAGTCGCTACTCCTACGCTTGTTGTAATTTCTAAAGTTTTAGATTTTGGAACCCTCCCTGGTTAATTCAGAAACTACCTCGATCAGGAATTATCTCTATTAGGCTCAATTATCTTAAGACGAATGATTAATGAATGTTTTTATTTATATTTTATACATTCATACTCATCTATATGTATATTATAAATATGTTTATATGATATATTTTTATATAAAATCATATAAAGAAAATTAAGAATGTAAATTAATTAAATAATTGTGCAAAGGAATGGTCGAAGTCTAAAATCGGAAACTTTGTATTTTGGCGATATAAATAATTATAGCATCTCGACCCTTTGTGAGATATATTGACTGATTCTGCTCTTGACGAAGAATACATTAAAGTCTATATCAGATTATCAACTCTACAGATCGACTTGATTGCCAACTCTGACTGTCGATCCATAATGAACCAATTAGCATGAGGCTGACTCATTGTAATAGATCTATTATGAATCGGCAGTCAGAGTTGGCAGACGGGTCGACCTACAAAGTCGGTACTGTGATACGAACGCGTGAGACTAACAAGGTTGAACTCAATTGAAGATTAATTGTTTTATGAGTTTAATATATTAACTTTTTTCTTGATGATATAAATATATAAATCTAGTTCTTCTTTGCATTTCTCCTTTTTTGCATTTCTTCTTTTTTTACGTGAGTCTGTTAGCTTAATATTAAGCTTAATATTAAGCTAGCAGTGCTATGTTTTTTATTCAAAATCAAAATAGCACGAGGTATAAAATTTTTAATAGTGTACAATTAGAACGAATGAGTACGAAATAGATACTAAATAATTGAATAGATTCGATTTGACTTTGTTTATTTGGTCTCGCTGGCTTATTATAGAGGTTATTTTATTGCTTTTCCTCTTTCGCCTTTCTTTGGTTTAAATAACGTAATAACGCTCAAAGTATTATCATGCTTTAGTAATAATTCAAAATAGCGTTTATTCTATTTCAAAAAAAAGAATGTGGACAATAATAATGAAACATTAATTTTTATTTTACATGTTGGTCTTATTGTGAAATAAATCGTTTGCATCGAATAAAGAGATTGTAATAAAAATCGAGAAAAATAATTAAAGACTGATTGAACACATTGCCATTATACATCGTTCCTTTACGATATAACTTCGCTATTGATTGATGTTAAAATATTAGTTAAAATTAGCTATTATAATATCTATAGAAATCTAACTCGTGATTTGTCATATGAATCAGCTCGTGTTATGAATCGTAATCAGGTTATCGTTACTGCGTATAAATCATAGTACAAAACAACGCAGCAGAAATCAGATTATACATACTAATTTAGTACGAAATGTGTATTAACATTCTCGTATATGTGTGTATATATATATATATATATATA
>NW_017259336.1:2940566-2944466 GCF_001594045.1 Atta colombica | reverse complement strand
ATACATATAATATATATATATATATATATATATATATTATATTTATGTTGTATAACAACGCAAGAGCAAATTTGTACGCATCGAAAATAATACGCTGTTCTAAAAAATATTAATTAATTATTATGTTTATTATCGAATATCGAAGTTGTCAAACACGCACATATGTGGTGTAAACGTATACGATATATTGTGCATGATATTATCGGCCAATGAGAACCGGTGTTCGATGTAATTGGATCGCGCACACTACCTTGGAATGAAAATGTTATGAATGGGAATACGATCGGTTCTAAATAGGCTGACCAAGCAATGGTTTAGATTACGCGCTGCTGCCCTAAGTGACACGTCATTGCGATAACGTGTATCAATAATCAATTTCTTATTTCCATTTCTTCTAAACGGTAATAGTGGATTTATCAGCAAGTGAACTGAGCGGCAATTATGCAAAGAGATTATTTTGAATAGCTGTTTTTTGAGTTTTTAAAATAAATACGTGTTTTACGTACATTCTTTTTTAATATTACATTATTACATCGCGCTATTTTTGTACGAAAAATAAAAATATTTTGCCATAGTATACGGCAGAGGTATTCATTCCCGTGTCCCATCGAGGATGTAACCATTGCGAGCTCGCCGCTCCGGTATTACGACATCGTTACAAAAAATCGTTATTCCGACCCGGAGACGGAAAAAAGTAAAGGATCGCAGAAAAGCGCATCCGGCGCGGATGAATGTCGCTCGCGGACGCTGACGCCCGCGCGTCGATATCGGTTATCGGCGTCCGCGGGCGTCGCCTGATCGATGACCCGCGCGATAGAAATGACGTTTCACAGAACGTCGTTTTGTTCGCGTATCTAATTTTTTTTCACGATCGCTCGTCGGACACTTTGGCAAACTTGAATAAAGTACCGAATTAACGGTCAGTTTTAGTAGAAAAGTTTACATTGAACTGAAAACTGAACGGAATATTTTTCCTTTGACAAAATCCAATTCGATTTTTCTTGTATGGAAATTCAAACTATTATGGAATTTCAAGGAATAAAATAAAATTTAAAATACAAATCCATAGCACAAACTGTGCTCTCAATTTGTTTATTCAATTTATTTATTCAAATTATTTATTATTAAAGATATTTTATTTTAGTGAAATCTTAGTTTGAAGCTTTATATTTAAGTGAATAATTAAATTCTAAATATTAATGCAAAATTATAGAATAACATATATAAATCGCTAAAGACATGTCAATTGTCAAATATTTTCAAATTTATTGTAATTATTTTCTTTATAATATTAATTTAAATTAAAATTTTAACTTTAATTAATCTTCTTATTTTGGATTAAAGAGTTTCAAAAGTAAAGTAAAAAACTTCAAAAGTGAAAATTATATCTATTGCAAAAGATATTCTGCATATCATACCAGCATATATCGTACGCGCAACCGTAATCGCTCGTAGAAAAAATTGTGCCGATACAGTCACCGATATAATCGGGTCTCTTTTGATCGCAATTCCATAATGAACGAGTATGAAGAACGAAACGCTATTTCGCATGCAAAACGCGACGACGAAAAATAGTGCACGTGAGAAATGACTGTTGGCGCGCAAGAGAGCGCGCAGGATTTGCAATGGTCATTGAATCGTCCTCTCGAATGAACGATCAATCCCGCGGGATGAAACGGACACTTCGCACGTGCGTTTAATGCATGAGCGTGTATAAATAACGGAATACGTTGAGCCTTCATCAGCAACGAGATATTTTCGCGTCTACCAACTAATGTAAACTCAAATTAATGTAAACTCGAAATTGCAAAAAGAAAATGAACATTTCTTTTTTCGCGATTTTTGTTTCATGTCGATCATGTCAATATTTATTTTATATTTAACATTTTTTACTCTATTTATTAATATTTTACTTTTATTTATTAATATTTTACTTTACAATCGTTGTTTTTTTTATTAATTATTCTTATATTTTCGATTATTATGTTTATTTATGATAATTTATTCGCGATACAATTATGGCCTTGAATTAATTTCATTTTTGTCTTATTGTCAATTCAATTTTATTTATTTCAATTCTGTTTTATAGAATTATATTATACCGAGAGAAATATATGTTTCTTCAGACGGTTTATCTACCATTTGTGAGCGATGCACTTTTTTTTAATTGCCCTTTCCTCGGTTTTTCTCATTTATAAATTTAATTTTCTTTTTCTTAATGAGTTGATTCAATGTGAATTGAAATGAAATCGTATTTTCTTAGATATAGAAAGTTAATTCTAATCTGAAAATAAACTAGACTTTTTTTTTTAAATTAAATTATTTAACACAATTTGAAAAGAAATTGAAATAATCTTTCATAAATAACAGGTTTTGTAAACTACGATATCGAACGGTTTTTTACCAAATTAACAGCAGTCAAATGCAAATGATATTAGCAGCAGATACAGTCCTCCTTTCCGTCCCCTCGCATCGATCGGGAGTAACATTATGGAGACGCAAGTTCGCTTGGCTTTCCGCTCGGCCATGCATCTTTGGCTGCAACGGCTGCTGCACTTCGTGAGGCGCTCCTGGGACGCATAAATCAAAGTCCTCCGTGGAGACTCGGTTACGCGCCCAATCCTCTTCACCTCTCCTCTCCTTCCCGTTCTACCTGTTCCTTCCCATTTCAAGCCAGGCCCAGACGGCAGGATTTCTAATTCAAGCTAATCCTTTTTCGCCGCTCTAATTACATTATCAATTCACGGAGGACGGGGCAGGCGCGACGCGGCACGGTATTCGCGTGTGTATTTACAAGCTGCACGGGTGCATACAGCGGTGAATTTACATGCGCTGGCCTGTTGCACGTCCCGGTTGCACGTCGGGCCCCCTGCTTCCGCAGACCCTTCCAGTTCCCCTTCCCCCCTCTCTCTCCCCTTGACTGATTTACGACGGTCGAATAAATTATAAGAAGCAGATAGAAGAGAGCATTAGCCCTCGCACACGGGGCGTCAGGTGCAGTCTGCGCAGTTTGTGCTGGGTGAAACAAGGGTAGGAGAAACAGAGCATGGGGGGAGGGGGGGAGGTACTTTTTGGTTATCGTCGCCCCGACGCAATTGCATCCCCCATCAAATTGAATCGTAACTCGATGGGGAGGTAGGGGCGATACGTCTCGCGTGTCGCGCGTCAATTAACTCCGCCCACGATTACAAGCTCCAGGCCGCCGGCAATTTCGACGGAATCGATATTACTCGACTGGCGGAATGTTGGAACGGGTACTTTCTCGGACGCGACGCTATGTGACGCCGACACGACGCGGCACGACACGACATCGCGTCATTCGGCATCGACGGGCTGAACCATCCCCATGGAATTTTCGACGTCGCGTGGTTTCCCTAAGAGAGTTCCGACAATTTATCCAAACAACGTTTGGATTCTACGGTATTGTTACCTTTATTTATGTAACGTCTTACGAAAAGCTGAATGCAGAAAATTGTGTTACAACATATTTGCATACTATACATTTTGCATAAATGTATATATTATGCGGAATTCAAGTAATTTCTATAGAAACACATTTTAGAAATATTCTAAAAGAGACGAGACAAGAATTTCGTTTTTTAAATATTAATACACCGACGTTATTAATTTGATGAGTTAATTGTCATAATAATTGATTCTTGAATTAGAATTCTGCTAAAATTAAATATAGCTAAAATTATGTAAATAAGATTACTCATCTATTCATACTGTAAGAGATTAATTGCGAGACCCTTTATTTTCAACCAATTACTTTCCACTACTCCAAGATATTCGTAAAAAAAGCAAACTTGATTGAATGCACATTAAAGACTGGCACACATTAAAGCTGTATATAAATTGACATAAAAATGTTTAATAATAATAATTATAAATGTTTAA
>NW_017259336.1:2929487-2940466 GCF_001594045.1 Atta colombica | reverse complement strand
ATATTAGGTATTTTATCATTTAGACATTTTATATTCAGATTTTACACTCAGATTAAAAGATTTGTGTACAACTGCTTTAATTTTTAGATAGGAAGCGGAGTACTCAGAATATCCTAAACAAATTTTATTTTTATATAGTTATATTTTATAGTTATATTTTTAACAGTATTATAGAATAAGATTATTTATAGAGAAATGTAAAAATAATTAACTTTAAGACTTCTAGATATTTTTTTATTTTTCTTCTTTAGAACAAGGATTAAATCTACCTTAAAGGTCAACATATATCAGTGCGCACAGTGCGTCTAATCGAATTCGTTATCAGTTTCGGTCTCACCAGAAAGTTTATAAGTAAATTACTAGAGAACATACGATATTTGATACACCTTGGACTAATCAAATCTCACCGAATCGATATTCAATTTAGATGTATAGGCATATTGATCGAGACTCAGCATTCGTCGCAGTCGACCTTTCGAATCCGCTGAAACCGATCTTTAGATAGTTCTCGTGGGTGGATACGATGAGGTGATAGGAATGGAAAGGAAAGAGACAAGAAAAATATTATCGAAGGGAACGGAATGTTCCCTCCGCAACAATACTCTAGCAGTGTTTCAAACGGGGCATCATCGACGACGGGTATGTACACATGCCGTGCGCGCAGTAAGACTGTAAAGGTTTTGAGGTCTGAGACCGCATCGCGGGCTGACGACATCCCGCTGTTAGGTCGGCCCTTTCAAGTCGGCCGCCGCGGCAGCGGGAGGTACGGACCGCGGCGAGCCTCCGATATATTATTACTTGGAGTCATTAATGGTAAACTGCAATTCTCCTCTTTTTCCCCTTCATGAGAATGCTCGCCACGACGTGGTGCGATGCGACGACCGCACATCGCAGCATCCGGAATTTGTTGAAAAGGTATCAGCATCGATCGAGTGAGACAGTGCAATTTTTTAATTGTACAAAAATTTAATCTCCGTTAAGCGAAAGAATATATTTTTTAAATTTTATATACTCTAAATTTCTTCGCAGCGAAATTTCACTCCAAGAAAGTGAAAATACAATTACTTCTTGAAGCAGAATGACAATTTTCACTCTTTTTAAAATGAATTTTCAATTCAAAAGAGAAAAATCTCACTTTTTTTGGAGTGAAATTTTATTTCTTTGAAGTGAAAATTGTCGCTCTTTTTTAAAAAGTGAAATATTTTCACTTGTTTTCAAGGGTGAAATATTTTCACTCTTTTGGAATGAAATTTCACTACAAGAAATTTAGAGTGTAGAATATCCTTTGTGTATTATTGATATGATAACTCGAATTAAATATATTTCTTATTTTTATAATTAACTGCATTTCGTATCAAAAGTATATAAGTAATGCATTAATAAAGGATTAAAAACGATAACGTCATATTAAATAATATTTATTTCATGCGATGGTTGGAAAGAAAAATTTTAGTTTTATCATTTCCGCGAAGTAGACTGCTGTTTAAAAAAGACGTTCATGAGACGCCGCTAGTAGAGTACGAAGGAATAATGATATTGAAAATATAATGCATTTTTGATTAGGAAAGGGGGGCATTAATAATGTAAGGCGGTTCTAAAGCGAAGAAGCGCGCGCGGTGATATATAAGAAAAATTCATTTCTGCCGAAGCCAGCCGTTGTTCTCCTCGGGAAGTCGAGTAAGTAATTTCAATGGAAATTTCACAGCGTTATACTTAGCTCCTAAGAGGATAGATGACTGGAAACCGCGCAAAAAAGGATTCTCCGAGATCTCGAGACTGAAAATGCATTGAAAGAAGCCTTGGGCACGCGATACTTTATAGAATTAGATCTCCATTTGCAGAATTAATGTTTCTCTTATAAACAAATATATTAATGTAATTTGTGTGAATTAGGCATTGCTTTATAATTTTACAAGTTCGACTTTTAAATAATTCACACAATTTTTGACCAGTAAAGTAAAGAAAATAAATATGATATAATTAGAAAATGCTTCTCTAATTAGAAAAAAATAAAGGAAGTTGGTAATACTACTTTGTGTTCATAATATCAACATTCTTAATTTAGGTACTATAAATCTAGATATTTGTAACATAATTCAATTGTATTAGAATAATGTTTTTAATTACTTGTATATTTATAAACTAGCAAGTCGTAACCAAGTATATTCGAGATTAGTACACAACCTTGCTTTACAACCATGTAATAATAATTAATTAAAATGTACAACGAGATACTTATGACGTAAACGATGTACTTAAACGATACATTGGTCAAACAACACGCAAAGTTGAATCGTACGCGTCCTAACCGCGGTCACATGACGCACGCGCGTCGGTTGCATTCGCATTGGTAACGAGTGCATCGGCGAAGTGCGGCTAAAAGGGCGCATAATAATTTCATTGTCCGGCGCTCGAGTTTGCAACTTTTTCGGGTTAAATACCGAGAGAGGGCTCATCCGCTCGATTTCGCAGTGGCGACGCGTTTTACAACCCGCGAAACAATCCGCGTGCAGTAAGTTCGGTCGCAGTAGTGACCGCATGACGCATAACGCGTCAGCCGCAGCTGCGGCGGGTGTAGCGGTGGACAAACGTAGCGAAAAAGGCATTTCGACAACGATGCGGGGCTGTGCAATAATTCTCTCATTCAACAGCGGGGTGAGCTCAAATGTGTTTGTTCTGGTCGGGCTCTAATTTTCATGACGAGCTCGACATTGCGCGTTGGAACGAATTACGCCAAGTTGAATGTAGCTCGTTACATTTGCCTCGTTTGTCCGCATAGCTACAACTTTTATTCTAAAGTAGAAATCCTAGAGATGCGAGAAGAAATCCTAAAGACAGACATCTAATCTTTCATTTGTGCAAAATATAATAAGTACTCTTTCAATTTTAATATAATAACTATAATATTTAATATTTCAACCGTAAAAACCGAGATAAAAACATTTGTTACAAAATCAACGTTATACATGTATGTATATATATACAAATGGAAAAGTTGTACAATATTAAATTTAGCACATTTTACACTATTGAATTTATAATGTTACACATTGTTACAAATTATGTTCAATTAATGCGAATTATTTGTAATCATTTCTATAGATGCCATTTCTATATTCGCCTACTCAACATATCATTATCTAAGATGATGAAGTTGTTCAAATTCTAAATAATCTAGATCTAATTAAATAATCTAGATAAATTAAGAACATAATTTAACTCAAGAAAATGTATTAAATTTAATTCAAGTTTATTATTTACTAAGTGTTTCGTTGATATGGACATGTTTTCGTTGAAACTAATCATAAAAATAAATTACATTTTGACACACATGGAAGTTACAAACGTAGAGAATAACAAAAATGTTATTTAACTCAAGAGATTTAACTAATCACTCATCGTAGAATTTAAAAAAAAACATTATTTTTGTTATTTGTTTATTTACATATTTATCATAAATATTTTAACATTAAGAAATGTTATATTAACAGGAAATAGTCAAATAATTACATAATTACATTATATTAAATTAACAATTGGATATGTTAAACATTTAACATAGAAATTGTAACAAAGACAATTTTTAGTACAAAAACTATGTTTTTTATTGTGTATACACACACACACACACACACACACACACACACACACACACACACACACACACACACACACATATATATATATATATATCGCAAAAAGAAGACTTGAAATAATACCAATTAATACGCCACTATACTTCGAGGAAAATTGCAAACTCCTCGATTACGCTCAAAGAACTTCGACCACCAACTCGAAAGCTGCGTACCCAGCACAGGCGGCGAACGATCGAGAGCTCCAGAGGACGAAGCGATAAAGCCTGAAAGGACTCTCGAGAGAGTTCCAGCGCAGCCGCGAGTCCGAAGATTTACACGAATGCAACGAGCAAAGAAAGAGACAGAGAGAATCCTCTCGCTTTCCGGTGCTTCGAACTTGACGAAGCGCATCCGCCATGGGTGAGTCACAGTGAAACACAGTCGAAACATCTACGTATATATGTACAACGCGATTCTCGAAACTCACCGCTCCCAAGAGAGGCGATGTCTTCCTAGCGTTCGAGCGGTGACCGCATATATTGGGATCTAGGGCGTGTTTAAAGGGACCGAAGACGAACTCTCCAACGAATCTCTCTTCCGCGAAGAGATCTCACCTCTGTCTTGGGATGTCTCTAAGTTACCCAACTTTGAACGGCTTCGCTGCTACGAATATGTCTCTCGAAGGATGGCGTAAATTAAAAGCTATAAAATAAAATTTTATTACTTAAGTAAAACTTAACTCCGAGATAATTTGATATGCAAAACGACCTTGTGAATTATTTTACGGACGATACAAGAGCATGTAACAGACGAGCTTCATTGGGAAGAGACGACTCGCTTAGACGAATCGATGGCAGTATCGTTTTGATCGAAACACACGTCGCGCCTGGTGCTCGCTTCTATCTCATACCTGGTTAATCGAGCATGTCGATGACACCGTATATCGATTACCTGCCGTTTACGGTGTTATCGAAACGCGCTTAATTAACGGAGAACAAACTGCAGCGAGAATAACGGCGCGAGTCGAGCGTTAATCGCGATGTGAAGAGCAAAAACAGGCAGCTGAGAAATTGCCTTCGTGTTATAAATCTTTTTCTTGCCTCCTCTTTCTCAGCCCTCTGCCATTTTTATCAAGAATACGCTGGCGTATTCAACAACGATATTTTATCCTACTTTTGAGAAGCTTTCTGTCTCCACATCCGGAGAAAAAAAAAGTTTAAATCCAGCACGTAATACATGTTTTTATGTAGTTAACTTACATGTATACACATATTGCAGATGTAAGATTAAATTTATTTTCATTTTTATCTCCAGTAATTCTCGAACATTTTTATTTTAAATGTCAATGTACCTTTCTTCATTCGGATAATTCAAGATAAGATATGAATTTGATTACGAACAACTGATGAAAATAATACTTGGGACTTTGACATAGTTTTTGGACTAATTGTAAATGACACCGAAAGGAATGGAATTGAAGCTCTTGTTGCTCCTCTTCCCTGGACCGAATTCACAGGATTAACCGAATTCACGGAAATTTATAGAGGCGACCTTGCTCGACGATGCGAAATGGCCCTATAACCACCGCAGAACATGGCGCCGCGCCGTTCGAAGTCGGTATCGGCCAACGTAGCGAGCGAATGGGACGTTAAATCGAGGCACTCCTCTCGTATGCCCTCCGTAATCCCGCCGCATCCTTGACCTCCGCCGCCATCGTTTCCACGCACGCAGTAATTTACCGCGAAACACGCGCGTCGTTACTCAGCCGTCGCTTTGTTCTCGGATTTTCTGCAAGTAGACGTCTGTTCGAGATAATTTTTTTTTTTGTTCGGGGATCCTTTACGTAATGATCGATAATGACGGCTGGACATGTGCCAACTAATGACTTCAATAAAGGAATATACCTATATGTTACTTATGTCTGTACTATCATTAAAAAAAAATTTGTCCTCGTATCATTGAATCTTTCATATCGTCAAATAGAAAACTTTGGACTCATTATAATCGATCCTTCGTATTATTTCAAATATTAAACAATAATCTAAGCTTATACATGTATATCGATATAAAAAAAAGTATATAAAACTAGGTATAGGCTTATTTAGATGGAGGTATAATGATTGCCATAACATAATGTTCAGGGAACGAAGAATGAAGGGAACGAAGGAAGAAGACAGCGAAAGGGGGCAGCAACAGCTTGCGCGAGCAGGAGACAAGAGGGGAGTGGTGTAATAACTCTGTCCGTGAAAGCCTCGTCGTGAGTTCATTAGTTCCGTACCGACGCGCCACAATGCTGGTTTAGTCCGCGGTTAGGACTTTCCTCGGAAATGCTGCGGCGTCAGCAAATTCAGCGAATTTACCCGCTGAATTCCATGTCGAAGCGTTTACATCACGCTGAAATATTATGCATATATTATGTACCTTACCCCTTCCATCGAATGTGTTGATAAACTGAATTTACATTAGCCAGTTTTTAAAAGAAAGGAAGATTTTTTTATCCACGAATCGAATTTACTGTTATCTTACTTGGAATTAATCCTCATAGTATTATGAAAAACTTCTAAAACTTAGTTTGGATTTTTAAATCTCATAAAAGATGAACTTATAAAAATGAATATGTACTTTAAAAAACACATCAAATGCTTTTTAAGAGAAAAAAGGCATATTTTTTCTGTTAAATGAAACGAAAATAACTTAAAATTAGGTTTTTTCGAAATTCATTAAAAATATAAAAAATTTCAAATATTTGCGATTAAATATTTCCACATAATATTTCAAACAGAAATTGAAGATATATAATTCATCAAAAAGAAAAAAAGATAAAATATATTTTATCTTAAACTCTTTTCACATCAGGAAATAATCCGAATGCAAAATTTGTTGGAGATAGAAATCTCTGCACAAGTTAACCAACATATAAACCGCAAAAATGCAGCCATGCGAACAGATTAAATATCGCAACTACATAATCCCCTCAGTAAACACGTATTCCTATCCTCCAGGATTTTCGCACATACGGAAGTTTTCCGGAAGCGGAAACCGATCTGTTGTGGATGCTGCAACAGACGTCAGAGGCTATGTGCGACGGTTCGACCGCGCGCATATAATCGCTACATTCAATTCACCACGAGTTGCAGCTGTACATTGCGGTGGCGTGCGTGCAGTTGCATGCAAATTACTGCGTGTCGTGTATAGCCGAAAGTGGCTAAAAAATGCATCGCGCTTTCTGTTGCAGAGAGGTACGACACCGCATACGCTTGCGAGGGCAAGACGCTGGAGATCGAATGCGGCGAGGGAAAACTGATCCACTTGATACGGGCAAACTATGGCAGGTTCTCCATCACGATATGCAACGAGCACGGGAACACCGAGTGGAGCGTCAACTGCATGTCGCCCAAATCGTTCCGCGTGCTGAACAACGAGTAAGTACTGCACGCGTCGTGTCTGTATATATATCTTTTTTTTTTTTGTGATTGACTTTGATCTATTTGTCGTGAGCACCCACCCCTTTGATCTCTATTTCCCCGGGATATGTCGCGAGCAGAGCTGAATAGTTTCATAAATGATAAATACGTACACATACAGCTGAAAATGAAGTTATTGAAAATACTGGAAATTAAAAGATCTTGAATAAAAAAACTAATAAACTATTTTCCTTCAATCACCATATCTTCTCAATGAGAAACATCTTCTTTTGTTTATATTTACGAATTTCAGTGCTTAAGCATATTCTTTGACGATCAGAAAAATTACATTTAAAACGTAAAAGGAAAAATTATTTGTTCACAGTTGATGTAAAATCCATAATAAAGGAATTATTGCAAGTAATTATTGGAATTTAATTAATTTTCTCACGGGCAAATACAATTCTCAACAAAGTGAATGTTTAATGAAGCGAAAAACAGAACTAATTTTTACATTCTTACAATGGCGGAGAGATAATTGCCAGAAAAGATTATCACAATTCTTGCTGAAGCAACGAACCACATTAATTGATCTCAATTATTTGTTAATGAAATATTAAATGCATATGGAACGATACGTTATGAAAAGGGAACATTTGAAAAAGAAATTGACAAGAAAGCACTTTCAGAATTCACTAACTAAAAGAGTAATACGACTTAAAATATTTTATCGAGTTTATTTTACATAATATAATATATACAAGATCTTATTGTATATTGATTATTGCAAACATATATCATATTTTATATTGAAATAACGTTCAATTCTGCTCGCGTGGCGCCAATAGAACCCTTGTAAATATTTCAAAAAATGAAGAACAATGCACAATTAAAAGAGACATCGAAATCGATATAGCTGATACTAAATCAGCTTTGTCATTTTGTTTTTTGTTATTTTACGATTCGTCGTTTTTCTAATCGCTGAAAGTTTCGTATTTTGATATTTGAATTTTGATATTTTATTGTGTGATCTGCATCAATAATGAATTAAAAAATGCGATCAAATATATTCTATTCATTAAAAATAAATTGAGTATAATATTTATCCAAGCTATAAAAACTAAATAGTTAATCTAAAAATTAGTTGATATATCATTAATAATTAATTGATATATCATTTGTTAATATTTTTGAACCATCAATTGTTCTTCATTTTCGGTAAGTTATTTAAAGCGAGGGAATCTAATGAGTGCCATTTCTTCCCATTCCTATCTCACTTTAGCTTTTTCCTTTAAATCAACAAAATGGAGCATATATTAAAAAGGGGGGAATAAAGGGATAAAAAACCGAATGAGGGAAACGAAGTCGGATGCGAACCGCTTCACATGGTCGAGCGAACTGGCCAATTGCTGGACCATTGAAGAGCGCGTCTCGCGATGGATCGATTAGGAAGAGTCGCAGTACCTATTGGCGATAGCTTCGCTATCACGGTCCTCGCGAGAATCCGTTTCGTGTTCCTCATTATCGTGATCGTAAAGAATATGTATATCCATCGATTCCGGAGGTCAGTTACTTAATTTTAATATTAAAGAAAAAATGTTGAAAGTAAAAATAAATTTATCAATTGTAATTATAAAAAGTAAAAAGCGAAACAATTTCGACAATCTCCATGTGAATATCACGTTCTGAAAAGCAGGAGAAAAGAAATTAAAAATGGTGGACGATGAAAGTTAGATGACGAAATTTACCAATATGTTATTTATATAATACACACGCTAAGATCAGGATATTTTTACTCATAATATATATTTGCGTAGGGTAAGATAATATGAATAGATGGATCGCGAAGAACACACATATCCATCTAGTTACACCACTATTCACATATTTTCGGATTTTTTTATTTTTCAATCTTTAATTGCAATAGATGGCGACTGTTTCACGGAATAGTTGATTAATTTGATTGTAAACGTTTATAAAAAGCAAGGTTTCCTTTATATTTCCTAATTTATGTATCTACTCTCTTGATAAGAAAATCTCTTATCTGATAGCGATATATCGCAGATATATTATTAGATTTAATAGAAAATTCAATGTAATTACAATCTAATAGAACTAACTCCTTCTATGAAACAGTCATCTATCTAGAGAGAGTCTGAATGGATCTTATGCGTTAAAAATTACTTTCTTCAGACTCCTGTTTTTTTTAATTTACATTATGATAAGTCTGCATTCACAAAAACATTTAATTAATAATAACGTTTATTTAATATTTATCTCATAATTACAGAGATTTTTTTATATTTTTAGAAATGAGAATTTGATTAAATTTGGCGTTACATAATGAAAAAAATGTGTGAATACAGATTATCATTTATTATTTAATAAAATGTGATGTTCAGGCGAAGCATTGATCGAGAACTTATGTATGTACATGAGACATGTGCACGATTCGTGAAATAGAAAGAATAAGAAGTAGATAGACAATAATATTTTCAATAAATTTTATAGCTTTTTTAATTCGGTTATTAATAATTGGGCAAACCAAATATAATTAAATTAATATCGAAAGATCCAACTCAAAAATAGTTTTGATTAATTACACAAATTAATATTAACGCAATTAATTTGTGTACCTTTTATTGGGAAAACGACTATTCATGCATCCATTATAATATCACAGAGTAACAAATCTCAATGAATTATATTAGTTAATTAATACAATTATACTTTTAGTAGTTGTTGATTTGTATAATCCATATGAAGTAAGATTAACGGTTTATTTGTTTGTTTCTCTTGCAATTACACACTCATAAAGTAAAATTATCTACATTTAAACATTTTAAAGCTTTCATATATAATAAATATGCATGTTTAAGAGACTGAAATTTTTTTTCAATTAGATCGCAGCTTAAAAAAAAGAATTAAACAAGCATAATGTTTTGAAACATTTTAAATTAACATTTAATTCATTAATATATTAAAATAGAATATCATTCAATTAATTTGTCATTCTATGATTGGAATTTCTATCAATGGAATTTTCATCTTTTTCGTCTTCCTCTTTTTCTCGTATCGTCATAGAAAAATAATTTTTTTCTGTATAGATAGAATATACTGGGGAGAACAGGATTATACAATCCGACATATTTTTCTCATTAATGATGGAAGTAACGAAAACGGGAGTAACGAAAAATTCGGAACCATGTCCAATTTACAAAGGCTATTGATATTTCGCGATGCTCATTTGCGTCGAAAAGAGATAACCCGGTTTCCAGTAAATTTTAATCTTCTCGCAGAATGATTCCACTCTTCCATATATGCATTGATACTGAGATAAATTATTATTATCGCTGCATACGCCTTTGATGCGCATTCCATTCTTCGTTAAAACAAACATTGTATGATCGATCAATACTTGCGCCTATGCATCACATCTCTCGTGGAATCATTTGAGAATCAGCGTTTATCATTGATAGATCCTCGAAATCAGTAACATCGGTTTGACAATATCTCTCTTCCATAACAAAGATAATTGCAGAATTATGTATTCTATCAAGTTGAAAAAATTATTCATGCACGAAAAGAATTTTTTCTTAGAGTTTACCCTGAAAATGTGATAATCGTGAGACATTGTATTTTGAAGAATTTTAATGTAAATGTCTCTCTCATTTATTAATAAAACTACAATAAAGTATAAAATAAATTTGACTAATTTTACTGAAGTGCATGACGGTATAAATCTTTAAAATATTGTATTGTACCACAATTATCATTACATATTTTTAGGATAAATTTTGAAAGAAAATTCTCTCCATAGTAATATCTATAGTTATAATATGAAAATAATTAATAATTCTATGGATTATTGATTAATTCTCTGATTTTTTAATCAAATGTAAAACTTGACATAATGAGATTCGAAATAATTATTCAGTTATATGCCATACAATTATTATTTAATAAATATAAAACAGAAAAAAATCTCTCTTTGTAAATC
>NW_017259336.1:2925847-2929387 GCF_001594045.1 Atta colombica | reverse complement strand
GGATATAAGATTCTATTATTATTAATTTATTCTTGATTGCAATATCGTATTCTGCAATTATCCATACAAAAAACTTTGTCAATGTAATAATCAGAATTAAATTATTACGGGGCAAAAAGCTGATTCGACAATTCAATTGAGCGTATTAAATCGAACTTATGACCAAATATTGATTTTGTTTACGTTGCTTCATTCGTTTCATTTCATGTTGTTTTTAATTTATTAACAATTTTTGTGACGCTTTTTTTCAATGCAGGGTGTCTGAAATAGGTTTCTACGCGTTTTAAGCATGTTCACTTGCATGTACATTTGGGAGAGACGCTTGGGTTACCTGGTATCCCTTAAAATCCTTTTAATACTGTAAGCGATCTTACGGTCGATAATCGTATTAACACATTGTAAGCCGTTTCTAGTAATTACCAGAGTTAACAATTGTTATAAAATTGTTAAAAAATAGTAGCGTTTATGAATAATAAATTCTCATGTATCCTTTGGAACATTGAATAAACCGGCTTACATTGTGTTTATCGTAATATCTAATATGTGTAATATCTAATATATATTTGTATTTATTAGTTGTTTAATTAGAAAAGACGTTTGCTAGTTCTGGTCAAGGTTTAAACAAAATGGAGTAAGCATATTTATTAAATGCAAACAGTTAGCATAACATTAATATAACTATAACAAAGAATTACAAATAGCTTAATTTATTATGTAATTATTATTATATTAATTATTTTATAATCAATAATATTTCTTCCCTTAATTCATGATTTCTTTTTCTCACTGGAGCGGACATTTAATTAACATTATTAGTACAACAACTGAAAAATTTGGGACGTTTTATTTAAGGCTTCTCATTCAATTTAACTTTTATGTAATGTCTCAAAATAATCTTAAACAAATATTAGTAGACATATAACAGGGTAAATTAATTATTGTTTTACCGCTTTTTATTTTAATCAGTTATCAAATATTAATATGGTCTACGGTAATATAGTTGCGGCTTCGAAAAGTTTAAATCAAATATAAATTAAGTAATATGTTTTTCAACCTTTGCAATTTTTTCACATAATTCATTTATATTTATATACATATTGCAGATATAAGGTTAAATTAATCTTCATAAATATTAATTGATTACGTTATCATCACTAAGCACATGGTCAATTTTTAATTAATATTTATCAATGCTTTTATATTTGTAGAATGTTTCTTTAAAATTTATTTAATAATATAAATATCATTATTTATGATTTAATATGATTTTAGAATTTTCACGAATACACTCAAAATTGATTAATTTTAGTATATAATATAATCATAATAAGTTATAATCCTGTAGTCGGCTAATTTTCCTTCTTTCTCTATCTCTTTCTTCAACTACTCATGACTGAATAATAATAATCTCGCTACCAAATTATAAATGAATAATCACTCGCGGACTTATAACCAGGTCGAAACAAGTTGTACAAGTTCACCTCAAACCGTACTGCATCACGCTGGGCTACGAAAATTCTGCGCGCCGTGCCTGCGAATAATCGAGCGCATGGTGGGAGGACGCGAGCCAAAATCATTTGGGAATTCCGTTTAATCGCACCGCTAGCGAAACCAATTGCGGATTAACCGTCTGCCGATTGCAACCGGGACAAAGCGAAGAGGGAAGGGGGCAAAGTGTCGATATAAAGGCCGCGGCAGGCGGGTGCGAGGGGTGGATTCGCGTCCGAGATTACGATTTAAGTGAAATTGGTAGATAACAGAGGGGGGTGATGCGGGAATTTTAGCGCAATGAACGATTAATGAAATTGGATACCGAACCAATGCCGCGAAATTCGCATCGTCGCCATTTAGCGCAATGAACGCATTTGTTCTACATCACATACGAGTACATTTGCCAGATAAAATAATAGACACTGAATCTTGAAACGCGTAAACTTACGTTTGAATTATGTGAAATGTCCGCAAAGCAATGCGCCAGTCTAAAATAGTGTGTTGTGAATAAAACTGATTCTATAATAGATGTGCGAGTTCTTACAAATATTTTTACATATTATACACAGAAAAAAAAATGCATTTAAAAAAAATAGGAAAGTTTTTTTATACTTTTGATTGAATTAGTATATATTCTATAAATTCTATATTTATAAATTCAATATAGAACTCAAGAATTTCATAGATATCTTATATTGTATTAATAATTATTTGACTGTCGTCATTACTTCTTCGTTGCCGAGTTTTTATCATCTCACACACATTTTTATTCTTAAACTACGCTGAGGGAAATTACTTGAATTTTCGCAGTTAATAATAGAGAAGCTGAGAAATGAAATGGGTTTTTCTGTGCTAGAGATACTCGACAAAATATATAAATGTAATTGCCATCAGATCTCTCGCTCGGACTCATCTCTTGATCGCGAATTTCTTTGAGATCATCTCTTTTTTTCTCCTTCATCATATCGTGAGATAGAATTTTACTATATATGTCGCATCGTTCCGCATTTCGATTTCTCGTATCAAAATAAAGAACCATGATTAATAATTGGCAATAAAGATTATTTAGTCGCTTCGTGAGCGATAATCAATCCGATATGCAATTTTCGATTCGTCATTGTGCGATTAACGAGAGTACTTAGGTGATCTATGAGTAATCATGAAAAATTATAACCGTAATAAAATATGAGAAATGTTTACGAAAGAAAATATTTTTACAATTTTGTAAATTATAAATTTCAGCATAACGCTTTTATAATTTCGACATTTTTTTCTAATTCATATTTTCGAAAAATTATTTCGAATGTTTTACATCTTCATATCATCGAATTAAATTTAAATATAATTGCTTTGTGATGTTTGATTAATTCATTTTGATCAATTTTTTTTTCTTCGGTTCTCTTTATTACGGTTTGGAACTTGATTCTTTCAAAGTTAAGCGAGCCGCATCGAAGGGGAAACAATAATTATGCCGACGCGAAGTATCGTCGTGAACTGCTTGCTTGTCAGTACGAAACTTTTGTCCCGTCTGATAAATAAGTTTTTGTCCGCCGTGCAGAATGGGAGCGGCTAACTGCTAATGAAATGATCACGCCGATGAAAGTTTGGACTTCGTGTTTATCCTTCATCTTTCAGTAAAAATTTCTTTGTAGTGAAGGACTGCTCTCTCCTGTCGTTCTAAAAAACTTTTCTCTCGACGAAAATTATCACTCGAGGTGATAATCGACGCCGGGAATGGCGAGACTGGATCGGATTAATCCGCACGAATAGTGATTCAAATGTTGTTTATTCTACCGGAGTAATATCGGTCGCGACAATTTGCTATAAATAATGAAGATTAATATGGAAACTAATTTCCTTTTATTTGTCTAAGTCAAAATGAATACAAGCAAGAAAATGATAAAGAATCAGTTAACCATTAATTAAATAAATTAAATCTTTTATACCAATTTCCAACATAGATTAACTGTAATCTTGGTTCAGCTTGTTCTTCATCTTGTTCGAAGAATTAAAAAAAGCTAAAGAATAAGTTTAACCGAAAAGTTCATA
>NW_017259336.1:2918926-2925747 GCF_001594045.1 Atta colombica | reverse complement strand
ATATTATATATATATATATAAAATTTTATTTACTGAATTTTTTATCGATGACAATACGGAATAATTTGTTTATAAATTATCGTCGCATGAATTGGAAGACAGAATAGCAATTATTTTTTGCAAGAGATAACTCTTCTCAAATCACGACGGTAATCCGCTAATGGCGATGCGGCTTTCGAGGGAAACTTTATCGCCCGCAATGGTTTTATTGCAAATTGTTACGTTGATTGGAAGATACGTCGGAATGGAAATCGCTTTTTGTCAGATAATCTTTCAGATCGATTTGCTTACGGCTTTTCATGTTGTGCGATGAGCGAGTATTTATTATAAATTGTTGGACAATGCAAAATGTTAATTTCATATTTATTATTATTCTTGCGCATTCACGTACAGTCAGAGAGTTTATAAATTTTATCATTGATCTTGAAATTAGACATACAACCTGTTTTATTATTTCTCGGTGTTTGTATCAAGAGGATTTAATTACTGTATGTTCTGAATTAAATTAAAAATAATCTATTTTTGATCTCAATTTTTTTACTTTCTCTTACTATTCAACCAACCTCACTTCTCAGCCAATTGTATCGAACTTAACTTAATTGCAATCAAGCAAACTTTATAATTATGTTATACGGAATTAAATTTCTCACAATCTCATTTAATAGAAAATATACTATATTTTATCAACAAAGCTTTTGTTTCTCTTCATTTTCACTTTTCCTTCGCGACAACTAGATATGTCTATAATTTTTTAATTCAAATAATTTTATATTAAGACTCAATCAATAATGAAAATCAATAACAAAAATGTATATAAAATCATCTCATGTTTTTACCTACATTTCTAATAGATGCTGCAACCTTAATTTTTTATTTAATTTCAAATAGTTCGCATATGCAAAAGTTTAAAAATGCATTTTGTTACATATATTTTTATCTAAAAAAATAATACAAAGCAATAACTCTTCTTTTAAAAATATCATAATATTATAATATTTATAAAAATGTTCAGTTAAAGGATTATAACTTCAGTTTTTATTTCTTTTGATTTTGATTTTATTTTGAAAAATCAAGATGTCTATTATTTTGCAGCGAAAACTGCTGCAAAACTGTATTTAATGTAAGCTGATTGGAAAATTTTGTCAATAATCTCGTTAGACGAGCAAATTACCTTGCACATCATTTCATTTAAGAGCATCAGAAAAACAGCGGATGAAGTTGTCTCTCTTTCTCTCTCCCTCTTTCTCAGTGTCTCGCAATTTTTTTATTGATTTGATTTCCCGTTTTTTTATTTTTTGTCTTATCTAATTTTCTTTATTGATCGATTTTTTATAATTTTTATAGGTTTTTTTATATACTTTTAATTGCAATTAATGAAAAGCGAAAGAGATTAAAATTTTCATCCCATGTAAGAAAATTACAATAATCATTTATATGTTTATATATTTTACGCTCTGGTGCAATTTATATACTTTCCTATTTTTTAAAGACCTGTATTTTATATTTGTTATACAATAGTTATACAACAGTACAATTTAATTTATATTTTTTAAAATGTCTGATATATAAAAAGATTATGTCTTAATATCATTAATTTTTTAAACATTTAATTATTTAAAAGATAACACATCAAATGATGTATAATATGTAATAATATTTTCTCAAGCCAAAACTTTATAAATAATCGGAAATATACAATAAATTTCAAATACATAATACGCATTATAAAGAAGGATTAATTCTAACTGATCTCAATCGCATTGACATGAACAAAGTTTTTGACGTTTTATTACTTATGTACATCTTTTTTTTCGTCTTAATTTTACGGAAGCCTCTTCGTTAACGATTAAGTTCTCTTTTTACCTCATTCATTCTGTTCCAACTTAGAATCCCCTCACTCTTTAATGTATCTTTTCACGAGTTTTCACAATATATCTCGCCTCTTCTCGTAACCACCTGCTTCGGTGTAGAAGATAGCGCAATAAATATCGCTATCCTCGGTACCTTCCGTATTTCTAAAGATGCCAAAAGTATCTTTTGAAAAACTTTCATGGTAACAAACGGTGGATAAACTGTTAAAGTTATTTTTATGTTGTGTTTGCCAAGATTCTTCTTCTAGAATTTCTAAATAATTACTAATTTTTAAGCGATTATTTGTAAATCGAATTAAAATCATTGCGACAATACTTGAATAATAATTTCTTTATTTCTTTAGGTAATTATTAATAATTACCTAAATATTATTAATAATTAATACAATCATTTCTAATATCAAAATTAATAAGACTTAATCTAATTTTATATTTTAATAATTAAATTAAAATTCGAACTTTATTTGAAATATTTAAAAAGATGATTATCAATACAAGATGTTTCTAGCAAAAAAATTGGCTCCATATTTGTATGTTATTTGTCACTGCAAACGCGGAAAGATTTTTTTCGTAATGAAACAAAAGAGATATTTCAGACGCATGGCATTTTACTTCAGCCCATATACACATTTATATGTACATGCGTAATTACATGTACACGAGCATGCACATTTAAATGTATGCACACATGCACGCGCCTACGCCCCCAAGTTATCTCGACAAAACTCGTTTAATCCTCGGTCGGATTAAGAGAAAGAGACATTACAACAAAGAGAGAGAAAGAGAGAGAGAGAGAGAGAGAGAGAGAGAGAGAGTTCCCGGTTAGGTACTTAAAAGTATTCCAATCACGAATACGCGGAAGAAGTCTGACGAATATTTCCATCATCGTGCTGCGAGTGGATTGGTAGCTCATAAGAATCAGAAGAGAAATGAAGGCGAGGGATGGAAAGGGGGGAAGAAATGAAGAACAATGTTTTCTTTTAATTTTTTATCGTTGAGCACGTTTCACTGCGGCTGATGCGATGTTTATACAAGGTGTTCAGAGACAACACCGATGAAATTTGAGCGAGGTTGAAGATGATAATGTGTAATAGTGGACCCAAATGAAAAGTACGGTACTTGCAATAAATGTGCAAGTAAACATCTTTGAAATTGCGATTATACTCGCATAATATAAAGATAAATTTTATTCTTGCTCCATCTTGTTCTACCATTCTATAGCCGATCACATCGCATGCATGTCACCAGTATAGTAATATCTTTAATATATATATATATATATTATATACACACACACATACACACACACACACACACACACACACACGAGTCGTTCATTTCGAAAGAAAGTGATATTAGTCACAATTTTGAAATTGCTGTAAAGTAAAATAATTAGGATCGATTGATAACTAAAAATCATGAAAACGGAAGTAATCCAACAAATTTTGTAAGTAACTGTTGCTTTCTTTATACAATATTTTTAAATTAATATTTAATGTCTTTCAACGATATAATAGTTTAACTAAATTAATAAAAATAAATATGACAAATAATTATTCATTTTATCGATGCTCTAAGTTTTTTAATGCAAGTTTTTTTAAATGCAGATTCGATTAAAAAACTTAGATCTTTAGATAAAAAAATATCAAACAATATCAAACTTTAACAGTTTTCATTTTCCAAAGTTTGACTTCTATCGCTTTTTATATAATGAACGCTATCACTTAATGCAGCCACGCGCGTGTAATTCGCGAAAGCTATTGTATCGTTTCTGTCGGCCAGTTGATGGATTCGGTACAATGTGCATTTAATTGTGATAAAAATATTAATTCCTAGATGTCGTAGATCTTGATTCATATTCATGATCGTGGCTGCACATTTGTGTGTCAGAAGAGAAATCTTGTCGTATTTTAATAATTTAAAAATTATTTTTAAATTATTATATTTAGATTTTTTATTGCCAAATTATTTATATTATCGTGAAATGAAAAATTGATCACATAAACATTTGCAATATCGCGGAGTAGATATTTCCATAAGTTCCAAAAAACTTTGTATTTTTAATCTTTGTCTTGAATAAATTTAGGATTTGTCTTTGCAATTTTTATGTCAAGATTTCTCTGCGCATGGCTACCGTTACAAGTACACGTATAAGCTTTGTCTTATTTAAAAAATATACGTATATATGTGTATATATAAGACAGAACAACGTGTGCTGCCATGGATCCTTCCTTTTTCTCTTGCTGCCCGGAATGCCAAGGAGAGATGCTCCTGTGTTGTGTCTTTCCGCCCTTCTTTTTGGCTACCCGTTGTGTAAACCCGCGCAGAATCTCGTCTATTGAAGGAATTGTCCTGCGGGAAATTCCTAGTAAGGAAAGAGGTTTTTTCGTCGGCATTCGTCCGCTTTTGTTCGCGATTTCTATCAATCTTAAATAACGTGATAGATTGTTTGTCAACAATCATACAGACGATATGAATCTTTATAAGGCAGCCTCACTTGACGCGCTCATGTATTCTTATTTAAAAAAAAAATCTACTAAAACAATTTTTTTCATAAAAATTATATTTGAACGTATTGTCTCAAATATCGACTTAATATTGTGACAATAAAATTTTACATTAAAAAAATTGTTATAACATTTAATTTAATTTAATTTTTATTTAATTTTTATTTAAAATGAAACGAAATTATAACAAAAATCATTTTGAATTGTACACATTGATTGTTATACATATTAATCATGTAGATAAATTATCGTATTCCTATTATAACGTATTCCTGACCAATCACACTTTCTTCTTACAAATAAGAATCTTTCGATGAATTTAAAATTAATTTTCTTATCAACATTGAAAAATTGTCTTTAACTAAAATATTTTTTTATCACTGTATGAATATCATCGCAATGCGTTGCGCTTTAAAAATTGTGATAAAATCTCTATAATCTTCATATCCGTTTGACTGTGACATCAATCGTCAAGCTTTATGTGTACGAAATAGAGCTATCTACGAGCTAGAATATCGTCGCACATGAGAACGTTGAACGCCAAAAACACTAAAAATCGGTTGGCAGGAACGGGTCGGACGGGCGATCACGTTTCGATTTATCCTGGCACGAGCGAACGAAACGCGCATACTCGTAACGTTAAACACTAAAAACACCGAAAATCGCTAGACAGCTCGGCGACGAAATCGCGCCCGGGCGCTTCGATTTATCGAAGCGTAAATGAACGAAGCCGTGCGCTCGCTCGCTTGCTCGCTTGCTCGTTCGTTCAACGAAATGCCAGTGTACGCATACGAAGAGTACACCCTCGCGAACAACGCAAAACCGATTAATTTCCAATTTCAGCAGGCGCGCATCGCCGATCGTGTTTGTGCCCCGCTCGGTCGCCACTCTCGCCCTCTTCCAACCCCCTCTTTCCGCGCTCGTAGACCCGACAATTACCCTCAAAGTGAAACTTACTTGCAGTTTTCCGAACGGATAAAACACGGACGAGATAGATTTACTATAAATATTAAACCGCGAACAAAAATAAAACAGAACGATAAAATTTAATTGTACTAAGCGGTTAAATTTAGTTACATCGTAATTATTTCACAAAACAAGTTTTAATTCAATGCTTTATTACTTTTAAATTAAAAACAAAATATCAGATTTCTTGCGGTTGGATTTTGCGTAAGCAACTGAGATTAATAAAAGCACATCACTAAATCTCAAACAAGGAATTGTTACAACAAGCAATTTAATTGTTCATTCGATCACCGTATATCTATCGCGACATTCTCGCGCTGCTGATCTGACGTAGTAATAACTCGCGAAGAATTTGGTATTCACACTGTAAAAAGAAATGTCTTTTATTCTTGTCCCCATTTTTTAAACACTTAAAGATGTTTTAGTTTCAAACGTTTTCAATAGACACATGCATTACGTGCATAGTATTTTAAATCCGAATACATTTTGTCTATAGAAGAAGTTTAAAACTAAAATATCTGTAAGTGTTTAAAAAAATAGAGTCAAGAATATAACATTTTAATATCTTAAAATAAAACTTCTTTTTTCAATGGCACGAATATCCGACATCTTGACATCATCATCAATATCGATGCTATCATTCGACTCGCGTCGCGGTTGCGACTCTAGCGCTTATAAGCATCAAAGTAAACGCCCTCGCTTCTTTCCTCGTTTTTGTTCTTTCGGCGAACCGTTGTACTCTCGGCTCTATATCGCTCTCATTGCTTTTTTTTTTCTATACATGTTCACTACCCGCTACACACGCCATCGTCGAGTTTCAGGCGCGACACGTCCTTTCGAAATCTGCGCCAGTGACGGAGAGGTTTCGCTGGCACAAAGACATTCCTACGACGATTAAAAAGTCACTCGACTCGGTCGCTCTTCTTTTCATCTGCCCTGAAACGGAAAACTCTTCTTTCTTTTTTCGTGCGATACCGTATAGCAGGCGTCGCGTCGGCTCGCGTTACTGTACGAGATCGCGTTCCTTCGTTCGTGCTACATGTGAATCTGGCGGTATAGCTAGATTTTGATCATAAGAGATTGGAGATTTAATTTGAAAAATTTAAGAAAGTTTACAAAGTTTTTGTGATGTCTGCTTATATATTCAAATATAAAGCATTTGTATTTTCCAAGTCAATAAACATTGTCGACAAAATCTATAATTTATTTTATATAAATGTCTCTTCTTGCACGCGATTTTATTCATAATCTATTTGTTTACTTTTCCAAAGCAACAGAATGCTTTACAATTAGATACGATTACAATTAAAATTTGTTTTTTTTTATATGAATATCGTAATGAGAACGTAGGACTCTTAATCTTTCTGCGAGTAAAAATTTTTTTTATATCTATTTTAACATGTAGATTATCTGTTTAACTTACTTTTTACTTTTTTCGAATTCTAAGAATTAGAAAAAAATGAAAAATAAATTAAAT
>NW_017259336.1:2901779-2918826 GCF_001594045.1 Atta colombica | reverse complement strand
TATATATATATAAAATAACTATACATAATAACAAGTACAGTTTTTAAATCATACGGATTTGCCGATTTGTTCTCTCACAACGTGACGAAACTTTTAACCCGCAAAATTATGTTCGTCACGTATTCGCGATAGGTACCGGAAATGCTGTTTTAGGAGCATCCTAATGGCGCAGTTTCAGACCGCAGTTTAGTCCACGCGCGATGCACACGATTCCAGTTTACGGGGGCTTTCTCACCGGGATGGTTCGTAGCTCGCTTACTGGGCGACAAGTTTCTTACTGGTAGAGCACGAGGCGATTCGAGTCCCGCAAGATGCACGTAGATATACAATGCAGCATAGTTTGCAAACACGCGCCTCGTTAAATCGCGGGGATTACCGACGACACGCGGAGCGCTTTTAAGCTCCGCTTACGCGACCGAGCGCTTTTACTCGCGCGGATTATGTGCGCGATTAATCCATTCGTTGCCGTGGATACCTATATGCATCCAAGTAGGTTTCAATGCTTTTGCGACAATAACAAAGAAAGAAATTTAATTTCCTTAAAATCGATAGAAAAACGGATCGTTGACAAAAACAGTAAAATTAGATACGGATTTTTCACGTTGTTATAAATTTATAGACGGATGTTGGTTGAATTAATGTTGAATACTTCGCTAATTGTAAGATAATAAGAAAAGTTGTAAAGCACGGTCTAACTTAAATAGAATAAAAATAAAATGGCTAAAACTTTATACAAGCAAGATAGGATTTCCATCTGCGATTTCTTAGAAAAATGTTACAATTAAAGATTGTATGAACAAGTTGGAAATATCTGTTTCGTACGCAACTTACGAGTTACCCACTTTTATTCACGCAGTGGACAGAAATGTCGCGATGAATCAGCAGACGAATAATAATATCATACAACAGAACCCCGTCGAGCCGATATTAACCACGAACGCCGCGGGGAAAAGAGCTGAATCACCATCGAATCGATCATTATAGCGAGGCTACTGGCAAGTATGTTTGTGTATGCACGTCAAAAAAAGAAAGACAAAGCGAACAGGGTGAGTAACCGTAGGGAGGGAGAGAGAGAGGGTCTGCCTTAATAATAAACGGCGCAACATCCGCGAAATGGCGATTTTTCGTGCTCGCTCGTAGTTTACCGTCTGAAATTACGTTTACCCTCGTTATATTCCATCGTACAAGCCGGACGATACCTGACGATGGGGATGGAATCAGATAGAAGGGTGTGGGCGAGCATAAGAAAAAAAACAGAGAGAGAGAGAGAGAGAGAGAGAGAGAGAGAGAGAGAGACAGAAATATCCAACAGCCGTTCCGAATTCGCGAAATTAATGACTATTTTGATCTTGTTTTGAGAAAATTTTTCATCTACATTATTAGATACTTTTTAATTTTTATGTGTATCGAAATGTAACTCAATCCATTTCTATGATTAGTTTCAAACTAAACAACGTGTATATTAGCATATGCATTTAGTAAATAACGTCATTATTTTTAATGCCTATTTATTAAGTTAAATTAACGACGTATTGAGAAGCAGTGGCGAATGTGAATAGAATTAATAATTGAAAATAACTCAAATTGGATATAATTTGACATTACGAATTCAACAGTTAGATTAATATTCAATCATATAATTCGCTCACAAAATTAAATTGCACATAAATGATAAGATGTTTGTTTATATAGTTGAATAATGAACTTTTGATACAAAAAATATGTGTCTGCACGAATTTTGTTCGTTCTTAAATTTTTGAATACCTACCGTATTGAAATACAAATTTTATAAGAAAACATATATCTCTCTTCGATAAGTTAAAAATATATACGAAAATAGTTACATTAATTGTTAACGTATAATTAACATATAGAAAGAGTTTAATAAACATTATTAAATTTTAATTTCTACTATAAACATCTTTTCCAAATAATCAGTCAGCATTCGGAAAGAAAATTACTTTTCTACGAAATTAAAGTATACAATCTTTATATTCGTTTAAAATTAGAACCGAGTATTCACGATGAAATTGGAGAAAATTGGATCTAAGATTAAGAGCAGACAATGTTTTAATAATAACGATAACTTTTCACATCTTAATTATTCGACTATTGTTTTTATCGGTTGCGGATACGTCTATTTTATTTCGCTGGCATAGTCGCACGTTTAAGACAGATACTTAATTTAAATCCAATACTTAACGAACGAATATTATCAAGGAAACTTCATTATCAGAAATCGATGTTATCATTTAACATTGAGAAAACGATAGCCTCGTCGACACATCCTGTTAAACAAATAAAAGCGTCAGTGCGTTATAATTGACTACACTGTAATTTCGGTTGTTGATGAAACGCCACCGATATCGCGACCACATTTACGTCACGATATTGGAAACTGTTATGCGAATCGTATGAATAATTACAATGTAACACTGCTCGATGCATAATTAATAAACCATAGTTATAACATAGATATATTTATTACTGCGGCTTTAATCGTTGTTAATCCCGCTGTCGATCCTTTTTTTATATCATTGGCACAAATTCACTGGGCAAAATAGACGAGATTCGCTATCACGCTCGAAAAGCTATTCAAGCGTTAATAACGCAGGAACAAAATACTATAATTCGGTAATTATTATTGATGACACAACTGCCTAATAATTGAAATTGTTATTCCCATTGTAACGAATTAATCTCGAACGGATCCAAATATCAGAAGCGCAGAACTTTGCGTTCTGTCGATACTTTGCCTGAACTGCGACAACATATCGACAGTGTTCGATTCTCTCGCTAGAACGATAAGAATTTCGTCGTTTCGTTTGTTCGCAATTGATTTTCCGATGATTCTTCCGGTGAAATAACCCGCGCCGTCCGTCACCATGAGAAAGCGTCTATAAATTTCTGCTGTCCTAGGGATTTCGGAATTACACTGTGTTATACGACGTGTCATCTGTCTGACACTTGATCGAATTTCGCGAACGTACTTTTAGTGTTTGGCGCATGCAAAAAGCCCCGCGAAAACTCATAATCCCGAAATAACAAGCAGAAGATAATGCCGGAAAGACGCCTCATACCGAAATATCATCGTGCGCCGTTTCTCCGAAATATTTCGAGAGCACGAGAAATTCCTGAACACGAAAAGTACAAAAATGTAATATCACTAAGATTTATCATCCAATATTATTCGTATCGACATTTTATAAAAATTAGAATGTTAAGAAATTATTCTCCTGGCAATACTATTAGTGGTAAAACTATTATCTTCCTTCAGATTTTTAATTTTTTTCTCATCATTCTCAGCTAATCTAAAGGAACTTTGTTTCTCCTTAGAATATCAATTGCAGAGAATTCGAATAACGAAAAAAATCTTACAACTTTGATTATACAAAGCACACTTAATTTATTGCATTTCCTTGAAGGAATAAAAACCAAAAGAAGATTAACAAAAAAAAATATCGAGCAAAATATTGAACATTATCTCTTTTATTTAATGAATTCCATTATTTTATTTAACAAAGTACAGAATAAAGAGCTTATAATTATAATATAAATTATTCACTCACTGCTTGCCGAATGTCGTAGCGAAGCCAGCAATTCCTTGTTTCGATTAATTGTCCAACAATGATCCTCTGATGCTGGTCGATACTTTACTCAGACACTAGATATAAAGCTTCCAATGTGCACGATATTGAGCTTTTTGGCATCTCTCTCAATAGAAGAGACATCGGCCGATATTTATAGTTCGTTCTTATATTTAAGACGGTCTTAAGTACTGTCTTAAAGTATCATAAATCAATCACAGTCATATAAATTCTTAAGACATCAATATTTTAATATCTTAATATTTCAATTAACAAAATAAATACATAATGAATGTATCTATATACACGTATATTATATTAACCTGGGAATAATCACCTAGAGTATTTTTATATGACAGCAGCGAAAAAATATGAATTGTGAAATATTATTCAAATTTTAACATGTTTTTTCTTTTTTATTAATTATTTTTATTACGTATCTTTAAATATACAATTTCGAAAGCTTGCAATAAAAAAGCATTAATTAATTAAAATCTTTATATTTATCTCTATTTTTTTGTTATGTATACTGCTACAAATTATTTTACGTGCTTATTCTGTTTAATATTTATTTCTACTTACTTTTTTTAGAAAATTGTAAAATTAAAATCATAATATTCATAATATTCTCAAATAATAATAAATCGGAAAACAGTAATATAAATACAATAATATATAATAATATGCTGTTAGCAAGAGTGATTTTAATTGAGGTGTAAAAACACTTCAGATTATCGTTTATGTAAAAAAAAATCAGGTGACTATTCTCGGATCAGCGCATTGGATGCACTATCGTCATATACAAATTGACATAAAGAAGTGTATTTAATATAAATACTACAGCAACGAGTTAAACTACTAGTTAAAAACTGCGTAATTTTGAATATATTTATATTGTTGCTTGATAAAATATTTCACGTATTTTATAATTCAAAATATTTGCATTTCACTTTCACATTCAGGTTAAAATAGTGCAATGGCTATGTACTAATGCATTCAATCGAATTCGCCATATGATATACCTAACCACAATCTTGAAATAAAAACGAACTATATGAATACTGATCCTAGATTCGCTTCAGGACTTAGATCCGCTGCGGATTGACCGGAATGTCAAATGTTCTGTTAAAGCGCGTATCAGAAATTGAGATTGATTAATCAATTAACAAATTAACCAATCGAAAGAAACAAAATTAATGTTAAGTTTAATAACCTTTATTTTAACTGATAAAATTTAATCTCAAACTCAAGCTCTAATCTGGTTTTACACTACGTATTGGAGATTGAGGATTGCAAATCAGAGATTAGAATTTAACCAGTTAGATTATTTTAATTTCAATTCATTTCTTTCTGATTGATTGAATTCTAATCTTCAATTCGCAATCCTTAATCTGCAATGCATAGTGTGATATGTGCCTTAACTCGTTCGGTATTCGCGACACTCGCGAATAACGCACATTGCGGATGAAGAGAAATATGTTCAATCACTGTTCAACTGACAATGAATCGATTGTTTACGTACTGAAACGTCGATACACTTTGAATTCGCTCTTGATTCGCTCTCGACTCGCTTTCGACTTGTGCTCGCGGCGTACCCGCAAGAATTTTGGGAAGCGACGACCGTAAACTGACGCAAACAGTGACCGCTACAGTTCTTGCGCGCGATTATTATGTGAATTAAAATCAATAAAAGAAAGAATCTACTGTTACATTCATTTTAAACATCTAAAATATTCATTGAAAAGTAAAATGCTTCAAATAAATTTTTGCCATCGAATACTTTAAAAATATCCTTTAATAGACTTTCAATCTTAAAATTTAAAAAAAATTAGCATAAATGTATTTTTTAATCCTATTGCTTTGTTCTTGATTTAAAATGTATTTTTTCTAAAATTTATTTTTTTTACTAATATTTTATTCAAAAAAACTTGTTTCTCTCTTATTATTGGCGATTAGAATTTGATATTTAATAATTTTATTTGAAAAAAGAAAGTAGCTGTCGTAACTAAGAACATGGTAAATGGCAGGTGTAAAATATGGACAACTAAAATATAGATATCATAGCTAATGTCTTAGCTGTGATATTTATATTATAGCAGCAATAGCAAACCATTTTGCTATAGTTTATAAATTTATAGTTACGATAGCAAATATATTATAACAAAATTACAGCTACTATAAAAAAAAATCTTTTTTTTGTGTTTAATATAAAATCTATTTTCTGTACAAATTTTTTACTTTTTAAGAGTTTTTCTATCTTATTAATCAGAATGATATAATGATGTAATAAAGGAGGATGCTGAGTTTTTCAGCTAACTAAAATAAAAAAATTCCGAGATTTATAATATATCTATATATCTCGGAATTTTTTTCAGTTTAACTGAAAAACAGTCAAAATTTCACATCCACTTTAAACAGAATAATAATGTTGAATTAGTTAATATTGAATTAGTCACAATTTACTGAGCACGGATCTATCTTAATTTCATTCAATCGCTTCAAAAAAAAATAACATTTACAACACGGCAACTTGGATTTTCCAGCGTTCAAGGATCAAAGCAAGATAATTTAATTTCTGCGACGCTGGTCGCACTTGCGAATGAAGTATCGCATTACATCGCGCTCTCATAAAATTGTTACGTTAAATCTCAGTTTCGCCGAATGATATTGCACTTGTGCAACGACAACCTTTATGTCCGCTGGGTAATCTCGGACTAGCGAATGGACCATTAAAACAAGCGCAACGATCGTCGAGTCGCGTTGCGATAAACAACCTGTAGGTGCAAAGTTCGCATCTACTATCTTGGAATACTACTTTGATGGATTAAGCAAAGGTATAAATAAAATTTTTAAACTCTTATGCATAAAATTGAGCTATGATCTCTATTTTTCGATACAAAATACTTTTATGTTTGATTTTATGAATGGAATGGAACCACATAATTGAATAAAGAACCACTTTAATTATCTAATTTTCCTTTAATTAATCATTTGTTGAAATGTAACAGCAATACTTCTATGTTATCACGCTTCTAACAAAGAAAAGAGAATTAAGGATGTATCAGATGTATCAGATGTATAGTTTCTACAAAAAAGTGATTGGAATTGAAAATTTATATATTATACGTGTGAAAAGTGAAAATACATGTTATATAGATATGAATCAGTAAGAGATCAATATTTATATTTAGCAATATAATTTTATAATTAAATACAAATTTTTTCATGGAACTATATATTCCATTAAATGAATATAGATTCCATTTAAAAGAAGTGCGATAGGTCAGGAACGATTTAGATTTCATCTAACTATACACACATAAAACACATATATTACTATAAAGAATAAATTGTCTTTATCGGGCGATTATTTTAAATTACTTTAATGCAAGTTGTAAAAAATTGGCTGATATTTAATTGAAACCTTCGTCTTGAGATGAAACACTCTGTCCATCCTTATTGTACTTTGAGGGAAAATTTCCGAGAGAGTTCCTCTTTGAAAATCTGTCAACGAAGAAATCTTTAACGGAAAGAAATCATGTCAAGCGTGCTCGGCAGTTCGGCGGGGTGGAAAGTTTATTACGACAATACTGTGATACTAAATATTTTCAAGTTCCGTAGTTATAGCGAGAACGCGGCGGTGAATTGCCGAGATTCTCTCGAAAGAGAATAATTCCGCAACCTAACGATCGCCGACGAGCCGCGCCGCTTTGTCCTTTAAAGTGTCGCGATTTCGCGTGCACAAGAAAAATTTACTTTGTCACGCGGGTAAAATTCGCCATGATTATTCTCTCTGTTAACACGAGCTTCAAATACACCATGAGAGAGAGAAAGATTTAACAAACGCAAAACTAAATTAACGGAAAGTTCTGCGAAAAAAAGATCTGTGTTATCTTTTCAGTCAGCGAAGCACACTCAAACGAATCGGCGAATCGGTTTTAACGCAACAACATTAGTTTCATTACGAATGTTAATTTAGTTGAATAAAGAAACCCAGATCTCATTACCGTCGCCATTATCTAGAAATGAATCGTTACCGCATGTAAAAGTCAAGTGATACGAATTTATATAAATATATCGACATAATTTGTCGCAAACGCAAGCTGCGCAAATAATTCGTTCACGTTCGAAATGGAGGAACATTCTCTGCATGCGGTTAATCTTTGTATATATACACCGTGGGATATTGTGGGCGGGCTCTGTAATTCGGTGCTGACACACTTCTCTATATACATATTCTCTCATGCACACATACGTTCGTTTGTCCGGATCTGGGACTAGAATCCTCGTCTGTCTTACCTCGAGCGCCTAACTTGTGCTTATGTCTGAAACTGTTGCGAACGTGTCATTACTAACCCATTGTCCTACTGTCACACGCTAACACATACATACACACGTGAACAACCGTGATATAACGGATGCAACGAAGCTCCGCGAACGGGAGAACCGAGCTTTTGTTCCAAAATTGCAGTGAGACTAACAAATTGCTTTTGTTCTCTGAGCGAAGATTTTCGAAAATGCTCGAGAAATATAAAATGATTTAATACACTTCATAAATTGATTATCACTTGCTACTAAAATGTGTACCAAATTTAGCCTTTAAATGCAGTGAAATCCTTTGTGAATTTTATAAAAGCGAAAAAAATTTTTTAATTTAATCATACTTCCTATTATGTCTTTCGAAATTTTGTATATCAAATTATAGAGTATGACTAAGCAAAATATCAAGCATAAATATTTTGTTAAATATTAAAAAAGATTTTTGAGGGAAAGAGAGTTAAACCTACGCAAGTCTCGAAATAGTAATACGCGGGGTCGTTGTGCTCACCTGATTCTCAGCTAGTGATTTTACGAAGAATTTGGAAATCTCTATAAAGTCGTTCCGCTGGGTGACATTTTCGCACACGTGACGATTGCAGGTGCAATCATCGTAATTCCTGTTCGGTGGACGTGCGCAGCGACGTTTTCGAGGAAGACCCTTGTCCTGGGACCGGAAAGTACATCGAGGCTCACTACCAGTGTTTAGGTTGGTTCACATTTTTCTATTCCGATGTCGTTTTTCGCGGCTGCGGATTTACGCGAGAAATCTCAAGAGATTCGTCTTTCGTTCATGTGCTGCGAAAGAGCCTCATGATCTTGGAATTGTAATTTGAAGAGCAAAGATTTATTTCGTCTTATAACCTGATCATCGATGTTAAACAATATGCTCAGACATTATATACCTTAAAAATTTTTTTCTTTTATAAATAACTTTTTTTTATTATTTTGTTTTATAATTTTATTTGATATTAGAAAAAAATCAAATTTTTCTTTATTATTTAATTCAATTTTTTTACTATTTTATAATTTTGCCTGATTGATTTACTTTTTATAATAATCCTCTAATATTGAAAAACAATAACGCTTAAATAACTAATATTTTACAAATATTTTTCTTTGAAATGAATGAATCGTGAAGAAAAACTCAAGAATTAAGAATAACAATATTCATAAACTTATTACACTAAGGCTGTTAGGCTTCAATAAAAGAATACGAGTTGAACGAATTTTGGACGAATTTCGACGAAAAAGTTTCTCTCCAAGAGCATTGCTCTTTTTTCCCATCTATGGAGGAAAGGAAAGAAACAGGGCTGGATCCATGGCGGTACACGTGGTAAGGGTGTACCATAGTCATTTTGTTAAACGCGAGTCGAATCCCCGTGCAGGTGCAACGACCAGCAGAACTGCAGCATCGTTGCGTCTACGCTGCAATTCGGCGATCCTTGCCCGAATACACACAAATATCTCGAAGCGCATTATCGATGCGTGTCCGGTAAGTAAAGCTCTTCCATTTTTACCCCAATTTTATCTTGTAATTTTTTTTAACGTTATTGGACATTATTCCTTTGCAGGAAATTCCACAAAACTCATCATAATTGTTTTTAAAAGTATAAATAGCACAATTATTTTTGAGATATTTTTTTGAGATGCAATTTGAAAAATAAATTTTGACAATTTATTTGAAATATATACACTTTTTTTAAACTAATTTTTTTTTACATTATTTATTATTAACGCTTTTTTCTTGAATTTTTGTGTTAGTATAATTAACAATCAGCATAATTGATATAATCAATATTTAGTAAAATCATTAAAATAATGTTTAAACATTTAAATCATTTTAATATAATGTTAAATATATGGTATATATTAAATGCAAATATCAATTTGTTTTCCTTCAACATGTTGTTACTTTCTAATAATGATACCTAAATAATCCTCTTCGTCTTTCCTATTTATCTTCCATCGTTGTTTTCATGTGTCTCGCAATCTCGTGTTCAACAGATCGGGTTCCAGTTCTACGCTATCAATATATATTAGCAAACAGTCTTTGTAGTTTCCAACATTGTCACAGAAATCGATTCCTCTTCTCTTTTCGATTTGCACGTAAGCGTTTTACCTTTACGCACGCGATTATCGTAATGAATATCAGCGACGTTTGGTATTTTACCTTATCGCAAACCCTTTCGGACAATAAAGATGACCTCTATAGAGATAGTATCGCGAAATACGTGGACCATCCCGTTCTGGAATTAACTGTCGTCGCCATCTTGGAGGTTAAAGATCGTTTTCCCCTTCACGGCTAGATTTAGTCGCGATATGGAGCTGTGCAGTCTAATCTCTTATATTCTGTCTCTCTTTTTCTCTACCTATCTATTCTTTGACCATTTGAATGTCTTATTCGCGAAATGTCCTTTGAACGATTTATATACTGGCAGAGTGTTTAATTTTTATTCATAATATTCTCTCAGCAATTATAAAACTCATCCTTTTCAAGAAAAAAGCAGAAAATTTTCTTTTATCTTTGATGTTGGAGAAAAATGACAATAGACTTTTCATAGACGAGATAATTTTAATGGAAGTACTTAGTAATTATATAAGCACACGAAACAAAATTTAATATTTGATTCAGAAACTAGTCCATGATGTTCTTATATATTTTGACAGTCTGAAATCAAATTCGATATCTAAATTGCTCCATCACATTATAATTTTTTTTATCAACGGAAAATAACTCAATTTTCCAATACTTTTAGATATTTGTGGTCTGATTTTTAATATACAAGTTGAGATAAATGAATGAAAATAAGTTCAATGATAATATACAAGTTTATAAAGTTAATATCTAAGTTAGTAGGTTAAATATATTGAAAAATCGAACTCTCTCTCTCTCTCTCTCTCTCTCTCTCTCTCTCTATCCGTCGATAGAGAAAAATTGTAACATGATGGAGCAATTAAACTTCGGATTCCACTTTAGAACGTCAAAATACGTATAAAAATACCATGGCCTAATCGCCAAATTAAAAAAAATTTTTATGCCTGTATTATTTGTGCTTATATAATATTTTTATTTTTTTTAAATTTTTTATTTTAATAAAATTTCAAAGTTGTTATAATCTAAAAATTGTCGTGTCTCTTTTGCATTATTTCTTTTTAAAAGTCTTGTTTTACTATTTATATTTTATCACAACATAAATTTAAATCTGCAAACTAGTTTAATCAGTTAAACGCATTAAATATTCTAATAAAATTCAAATATTATTTATTATATCTATATTTAATGTTTTCGAAAAGAGATTTACTTAAGCGCTCTATCGAATAATTACGATTAACAAAAATCTGATATAAATCCGATACAGTGGATAAGCTCTTTCCAACGTAGTGAGCCAAGAAAAACAGAGATGAGAGTACCTCGGTATTTCCAAACCCCGGATATCTCATTCCCTTCGGTCTATCGGGAATATACGCAAAGTACAGACAGTTCGTTCAAACTCTATCGAATGATTAACAAGAGTCTAATATAAATTCGACGCGGTGGATAAACTTTCCATCATATCAATCTGAGAGGAAAAGGGAGAAAAATAGAGAGAGAGAGAGAGAGAGAGAGAGAGAGAGAGAGAGAGAGAGAGAGAGAGAGAGATAGGGAGTAAAAGAGAGAAGAGAGAACACTTCGATATTCCTGAGCCGAAGAGACCTCTCGAAAGCTTTAAATATCCTGCACCTCTGAAATCGTTTTCCTTCTTAATTATACTCAGTCTTTGAATCCAATAAGCTTGTAGACGAACTGTCTGATCCCCTTTCCTCTTGTGCTAAAGCTCCTTCCTAAAATACTGCCCGTTTTCCCGTCCTCATTAAAGCGATCTTGACGAAATATTCACAGCGGCCACTACCACGACGACATCCCGGCCGAGTCCGCCGTGGTTCATAACTTCACAACCGAGTGTCTGGAGCACCGCTAAGCCAACTGTCAGGCCTCCCTCGAGGATTACGACACCAGCGCAACAGCCACACCAACAACCACCGGCGCCGTCCACTCCAGTGATGCCGATAACGACGCCGGCGAGGTCAGTGGGCTACATAAACATAAAAGTCTGAAATATGTGACTCGATTAGTTAACTCCCCGGAGTTGACGCCAAAACCTAACACAGATTACTGATGTTGAGTTTGTAAGACCCACTTAATTTATGTTAGTTAAAGGCACAATTAAATTCAAATAACTAAAGTGACATAACTTGTATGAAAAAGAAGAAATAATAAATATATTTTAATAAGAGTAATTCAAATTCACAAACGTAATATAAAGAAAATTAAAGTGTTTAACACACTTTTGATAGAGATTTATAATTGAGATTTATAATTGAATAGATATCCAATAAATTCACCAGCTCCAGAGGAAAAGTCAAGTATTTTGGATTTTAATTTGAAATCAAATATACATATTAAACATTGTTTAGTATAATATTTATTATGCATACACATAAAAATATAACAGAACGAAAATGTTGGAACAAAGTTTTCCCACTGCATATTATTTTGCGCGTTGGCCATTAATTTCCTTCAATCACTGTCTGTATAACGAAAACAAATATTTTCTTTGATGTCATTAATTTATATCAAGCATAATCTATATAGTCGTCATAAAGTTCGGTGTGGACGAGAACCATCGATAATAATGAGATCCTTCCATTTTCAGTTCTACGTCAACAAGGTCCTCTGCCGACATCGAAGTCGATGAGGAAGATCAGGATTTAATACCTCCTGCGAATGGTTCTCCGGCGAATGGCCCGGCAATGCCGCCGATTATATTTGAGACCACTCAAGCTACGACAACATCTACCTTCGCTCCTTGGAGAACCAGCCGAAGGACCACCGGTAAGATTTTCTTTTCTTCTGGGGAAACATTAGTTAACGTCATTATATAATAACATTAAATACGCCATTTTTAACATTGATATCTCGGTAGAACTAAACAATGCCATTTTGATATTTTTATAAAATCGTTTTACATATCTTCGAATATAAATAATTCTTAGAATTTAGAGATCCTTAGAAATTTCTTTGTCGATAACTAATTAACCGTTTATGTGAAACCGTTTACGTGAAATAATCTTATATTTTCATAACAATGGTAACGTCTTTACACAGAAATAATTAAGCTACAATATATCTGGTTTCCTGGTTATCTATGAATTGACTTTGAGGATAAGCCGTTCGTATCAGACAGCGCCTAAGCATAATAGATGATCAAAGCATTATAGCTATTGTGATAACAGTGTCTAAAGGCAGGTTGTCAATATCTGTTGTATTATAGTTTTAGTTATTGTTTGCTTTTGTTATTGTACAATGAACACATTCTTGTTAGTAATTTATAAACCGGTGAGTAAATAGCACTTCTTTGATTGCGACAAAGCATTAAGATCTCCTGGGGACTCCTAACCGAAATTCCATTTTCGAGCATCGTTGCACTCCGAACTGTATCCCCGAGGACGCCGCGACGTCGGTATCGCATTAACGCCGAGCTGTTAACTGTAGTCGTTAGCTTAGGCGACCACTTAGTGATCATACTGATTGAACCATACTGTTACAGTACCCAGCACACTATACCCGGAGTCTACTTCGAATGGAAGCCCGTGGTATGACTATAGACAAGTGTGTCCTCCGGTAGTAGCCCGGAATCTGTCCTGGAACACGACCAGGGCTGGCGACGTGGCCGTACAAAGCTGCCCCGGCGGTGCCAATGGTCTGGCCAGATGGCGGTGTCTGGCCCGCGGAGAATCCGCCTTCTGGCATCGCGACAATCCAGATTTGAGCGAGTGTCGATCAGTCTGGTTGACCACCCTGGAAAACCGTGTGACGGACGGCGACGTGATTCTCGGTATCAGCAGGGAGCTCTCGCAAGTCACAAATAACAGCCGCGGTTTGTACGGCGGCGACATGATGATAACTACGAAGATCATTAAAAATATGGCCGAGAAGATGGCCCTGGACATTAAAACCTACCAAGATTCTAATCAGAGGGAGGTCAGCGTCACAGAGTTGCTCCAGGGCGTAGTGAGGACCGGTAGCAATTTGCTCGACAAGGCGCAAATGGCGTCCTGGAAGGATCTTAGTCATCAGGAACAGATGAGGGTCGCAACATCGCTGCTGATCGGTCTCGAGGAGAACGCTTTCTTATTGGCCGACACGCTTCTGCAGGAGAAGACCATTATGCATGAAGGCAAAAACATATGTGAGTACTACTAATGATGATTGGTAATTGCTACAGAACATTTTATCGGACTATGCATTTATTATCCTTTATAAGCCACGTAAGGAGACATTAAGAACTTCAATATCCTCTTCATTAAGTTACTATCTTTGCTTGTAACCAATTGCCTAGATAATTACAGAACATTATGTCGAAATTATGTTAAGAATCTCATTTGCGATTTCCATTAATGTAAGATAGGATTTAGTTTAAAATCTAAACAAGATCTAGAAAGAGAGAGAGAGAGAATATACTTTTTATTTATTTTATAACTTTCTGTTACATTGTAAATTTAAAATATAAAAGAAAATAAATTATTATATCAAAGAAAATTGTGAACGCAGATATAGGCAAAATACGTTTCAAACTTATAAATTTTCTTGATCTTTGAAACATAATTTATAATATTAATTCGTAAATTAATATAGTTTGTTATCAATAAAATTACAAATTACATTCATTTTGAAACACAAGAATTCGTGACAGTGAAGTTACGTAACACGGTAATTAGATTCGTCTTTCCTCCGAAATAATTATTTTCATTTCAGTATTTTGAAAGTCACGGACGCACGTTGCATTCGCCTTCGGCGTACATTGCAAACGATCGAATGATTTATATCGCTCGCGCATCCAACACCCGGTAATCTCCAGTCTAGATAAAATACAGATCCGAATCCATCGTAATTCTCCAGTACCCGCCCGGATTACGTTATAATCCAGACGAGTACGGCGCGAGCGCATGCTATTATTATTACAAAACGACGATGGAATTACGAGCGACTTGATTTACTTCCCGGAAGTGCGTCGCGGCTTGATTGAGCCGCTGTGTACGTGCATCATCAGATGCACGCTTGATAAACTGCATAACAGCGGAGAGCAAAAAGAAAAGAAGGGGAGGGGCAGTTGATGAGCGACAGCCGGTCGGACGCTGTGTAATGTCCTTTCCAGAAGAAATATCGAAACCGCATTAAGTTCTTCTTCCTGGCAACGCCATTGATTGATATCGCGATCAATTCTTAATCCCTCCTTTCACAGTAAATTACACAACGTGTTAAAACTACATTCCAAATCCAAGTATGTAATAAGTGACTTTATACGAATTATGAGTGTGAATGATTCAGTTTTTCTGTCAGTGATTCAGTAAAAATAATACTATACTACGTGTAAATGTAATAATCCATTTTTGTGTTATTTTTACACAGAAAACTGAATTGCTCACACATATAAAGTCATTTATTATACTTATATTTAGATTGCAGAGAGAGAGAGAGAGAGAGAGAGAGAGAGAGAGAGAGAGAGAGAGAAAGAGTATTGTTCTTTCTTGCAATAAATAAATCTCTTGGTAAATTTGGAGCAACTGAGTTTTTTAATGAATTTTAAACAACATAATTAAACAAAATTTTTATTAAATTACTCTTTTTAATTTTATTTAATTATGTAGATACAACAAACGAAGAAATAAAGAATTACTTTTTCCTATTGCGTAGTTTCCAATTTATGATACAGCACGCGCAGCTGCGCGAAAATGTTATATATTTTTAATTAATAATGTTATGTAATGGCTTTTATTTTATATTTTAAAAAATTATATTTCAAAATCACATACAAAATTTTATGTATAATTTTATTTATAAATAATGAAATTGTTCCGATTTCTATCGTTATTTTTATTTATATTTCTATATATTAAGCTAGCAGGACCTATTTAGCAAAATTAAATTGGACCTGTAGAAGTATTTCTTTGTATTAAGCTGTATTATATCAATAAAAATTTTGTATTCCATACCGTTTTGAGAAAAAAAACATGGCGTACAAGTTTAATACTACAAGTTTAATAATAATAAATTAGTAGAGAGTCACATAAAAAAAGAAAAAGAAAACAAAAGTAGAGACAAAGAACTGACTATAATTTCTACCATTAGAAAATAATTGATTTATTGATCCATTCCTTACGAAATAATTTTCAATTTCGATGTTTTTAAAATAAATGTTCGTTGTATAAAGTTTAATAATTACTGTTTTATTGTAAATTAATTCATATTTTCCGTGAATTCTCATGAAACGCGTTAAATACGCCAAGAAAAAGATATCACTTATTCGCTTAATTAATCGCGTGCGTGTCTTCACCACAGTAATGGAAGTTCGCGTACTGGATGCGCGCAACATCGGCAACGAGCTGGAAGTTTTCCCGAGCGAAGCCGCCCAGCAAAGGTGGACCGTCTCGAACGATCGCGTGGAACTTACCAGAGGCGCTTTACTGGACAACAGCGAGGCCGGTATCGTCCGGCTAGTCTTCATGGCCTTTGACAGACTCGAGGAGATACTACAGCCGCAAGCGGAGCCGCCGTCCGTCGTCATGAACGACGATCCCCAGCCACTGCCGCGGAGGAACACTACTCGTCTTCTCAACAGCAAAGTTATCTCGGCGTCCTTGGGAAAAGGCCGGCACATACAGCTCTCGGAACCCGTTCGAGTGTATTTCAGACATCTGGCGGTCGAGAACGTCACCAATCCCACTTGCGTCTTCTGGGATTACATCTTGAGGTAATTTCGCCTTCGCCCGATCCTATTTCCACTTTGTACAATACTAAAAGTGCTGAGGAGTCTTTCTCTTATTTCTTCATTTTCAATTTTCTCTTCCTGTGTTTCCACTGAACTGTATACAACACTTGCAACAACTCGCGGAAATAGGAAGTATATTCGTTATTATATTTAATCCGTGCAGTATTTTTCCTTAAAACGTAGTTATAGAGATTCGATATCCTATACAAATTCGGTATTCAATAAAAAGATTTATTTAAAGTTGATACATTTCAGAATAAGATTTTTTTATTTTTATTCTGGAAATGTAATTTTTAATTTTTAATATTACATAATTTTTTTATAAATTTT
>NW_017259336.1:2873508-2901679 GCF_001594045.1 Atta colombica | reverse complement strand
TATATATATATATATATGATATGTACATATATTATGGATTCAAGAATTATAGATAAATATTCTATATATGGATACAGTTAACAAAATTGAAACTATTCTCGCGCAGTTTTTGACGCTTTCCGATGGAAAAGTAACAATACACGAACAATAACTATCTACTCTACACGCGATACCTTATTTCCCACAGTGCCTGGTCGGACGAGGGATGCCAGATACAAAAGACCAACGAGACTCACACCGTGTGCGAATGCAATCACCTGACGAACTTCGCCGTGCTGATGGACGTGCACGCCGTCAGGCTGGACATCGCCCATCAGGTTGCCCTGCAGATCATCACGTATATAGGCTGCATCATTTCCGTCGTCTGCCTCGTCCTGGCTATTCTCACGTTTCAATTATTTCGCGGACTGAAGGTAATGTATATAACTGCGCGAGCGCCGATCGATCGGCATTCAATCGCGGCGAGATGAAATTTTTTGTCACTCGCCCTGATCCCTGATTTGCAGTCGGACAGAACGACGATCCACAAGAATCTCTGCGTGTGCCTGCTGATTGCCGAAGTACTTTTCGTTTGCGGTATCGGCCAAACTAATCAGAGAATCGTTTGCGGCATCGTGGCCGGCTTATTGCACTTTTTCTTCTTGTGCGCATTTGCCTGGATGTTCCTCGAAGGTAATTCAGCCAGCCACTTATTTACATATGGAATATTTTATTATTTATTTATTATTTATTTATTTATATAATCTATATATATATTTTGTATATTGATTTTGGTATTACGTTATAGGATTCCAATTATATGTGATGCTGATCGAGGTATTTGAAGCGGAAAAATCGCGGCTTCGATGGTATTATCTGGTCGCGTATGGCGCACCGCTGTTGGTCGTAGCAATTTCGTGCATAATCGATCCACTCAGCTACGGTACCGATCGGTACTGTTGGCTGCGCGCAGATAATTATTTCATCTTCAGCTTCGTCGGACCTGTGATACTCGTTATACTGGTAATTGACCGATACATTATCGACTAACTGAACAATCTACTAGGAAAATATCATTGTGCGAGTGTTGGCGATATGAGATACTCGTTATCATTTGCATCACGTATCTTAACGTGATGACTTCTTTCTTTTTTAATTTTATAACACTAATATTTAGATATCAATTGAGTTTAATGTCATCTTTTGCAGGCAAATCTGGTATTTCTATCAATGGCAATCTATATGATGTGTCGGCATGCGAATACTACTGTGGCTATGAAAAGCAAGGAGCATTCCCGATTGGCTAGCGCAAGGTAAGCACGGTGGTCCTTAGCCCGTTTCTTTATTATTATTATTATTTTTTATTTTTTTTTTTTTTTATTAGTAAAGTATTATAAACTGCAAACTGTATATACCGTGTACCAGTCGAGTGCGTCCGTTGTCCGCCACATTCGAGATTTGACCCTCCCATCGAAGAGTAGCAATCGAGATGTTTGTTTGGTGCTTTCGGTTTACACGTTCGCAAGCTTTACTTGCTTAAAGAGATCTCCCGAACGCGGATCTTGTTGTCACGCATCTTTGGCGGCCATGCTGATTTTTTGGTTTTGGTTTTGAGTCCTATGTTTGGAATGACCGCAAATTTCGTTCGTTCGACACACCACTGTATTGCTGTGATACTTAGGATATCCACGAGTATATCGATTACACAAATTGTCGTAAATATATGCAGGGTGCGCTATTCTAAGTCTTTAAAAAAAAACACTATCGAAATAATTTTCTATATTTATTTTTTATTTGCAATTCATCATTTCTGTAAATTCGTAAATTATTTGTTTTGTAAGGATTTTGAGTTTTATTTTATTTCTTTTTTAGAAATTCTACGTTTTATGATCAAATAATGCTAAATATCACCGAAAAATATTTTGAGTAAATTTTAATAATTTTAATAATTTTAAATTGTTTCAAAAATGATGCAAAACGCGAATTTTTTGAACTGTTAGATATCAGATTATGATGTTATGTTATCATTTCATAGATTTTGAATTTTTAAGGTTATTGTTCTGTGAATTGTTAACTTTATAGATAAAATATAGAATGTGTAGAAATATTAATTTATTTAGAGTTTTTTGAAAACATCCTGTATATTGTCATATTTAATTTAAGGATTTTGTAATGGAGTATAGTGTCAATAATTTGTGTGAAATTATTTAAAAAAGTAAGTCTCTATATTTTTATAAAATCGTGAAAATACGTAAATAATTTGGTGATGGTAGAGAAAAATTTGTTGCAATCCCGATTCGGATTATTAGTAGATAATATCTTTCGCGATGACTGGTGTTTAAATATTTCCTTGTTTACATAACTATAATTGTCAACTATTTCACTTGCGATTGTCGAGCGAAAATGCCGTGTTCTTACTCGGCAATAAGTAATGCGAATCGAGCATTGCAAATCAGAGAATAAGCTATAATCAATTAATGGTGCCGGAACAATCACCTAACTGCTGTCTTGTTTCATTTTTGTATTAAATCTTCTACCCACTTCTGTCTACACTGTTCTACATTCTTCTGCATGGCGTGGTTGGTTGGTAGTGGAAAGGAAGAGAATGCTCTTCCCAACAAATTGCAAGCGCACTTGTAAGATATTTACCATTTTTATTATTACTCACCAGTCATATCGTTAACGTTATCATTAATCACCATCTCGGTCGTCTCATTTGATCATCCCGTTTTTTAGTTTATTTTGTTTCAATTAAGCTATCCAAGTATCATTACACTGATTTTGTGAACGTAGCTGTAGACTTTAGTCTCTCACATCATACATCAAAACACTCGCCGCCACGTAATACCGCAACACTCATAGGAAACGCGATTTAAAACGCCATTACAGCGTTTGCATATTGTAACTAATATATTGATTGAAGGAATAAATATTGAGCGAAGAATTTTATAATTTATAATATTTAAAATTTACGAATTTTTAAATAATACAATAAAATGATTTAATTTTACAAATAAGTTTTTATAAAGTCTGAATTTTAATTTCAATATGTATTATTCTAGAATTAATTTGTTATAATAAAAAAAGAACAATTTTATTTGTGTAAAAATTAAATTTCCAAAAATTATGACACGGTATACATTTTTATTCCTTTAGTTAATTAATTGTTAAAAGTAGTATCTCTATTTAATAATTTGTAAATCTCTGACAGTATTTCAATCGTGCTTACTGCTTATTTATGTCGCAAAAATAATATTTATATTTTTGTAATTATATTTAATTAATACGATATGTACACAATTAATTTTATTATTTATTTCAGTGATAAATAATTTAATTTCTTTTCTTGAATAAAGTCATTTTTGCCAAAGATAATTCACACTTCTAGTATTTTTTAATTATCTCTTACAACAATATTGCAAAATTTTTATGTAAATGTATGATGTTTTCAGAATAACTGCGATCGATTACATGTATAATAACTACACACTTGTTATATATTTATTATGGCACTTGCATTTCCTGTGAGTAGACACGATAAATCACTGCATGTAGTATTCTCCTTAGTTTCGGGTATTACGCCTGATTTACAAGTAGATAGACGTGAAAGTATTGTAGAGATATATCCGCCTACCTATATATCGCCACACGTTCTAATCATAACAGTTTAGATAAAATGCCGCGATTTCGGCGACGCTCAAAGTGACGCGTTCGCGTTACTTGCAAAAATAAATACTTCGATTCAGCATAATGTCGCAATGTTTAAATATCACTTTCGACGAATCCTCGCGTGTCTTACGATGTTATGTGACAGTCGCATTATTTTTTTCTCTTCAACATCGTAATACTAATGTCAAGCATTAAAACCATATTTTACGATCGACTGAGGAAGCCTAAGATCGACTAGCTGCTATTATCCTTAAATTTTTTCTATAAGGCAAATAATTCAGAAAAAAGAATGAAAATTATTGCTATTTAAAATAAAAATGAAGTTTTTTTTCATGTATGAATTTTTCAAATTTAGTGGATTGCGACGTTACAACTTGCAATCAGTTAGCGATGAATTATAACAAATACAGTGTCGTAAGATTGTAGCGAAAAATTGGAAATCTATAAAATCATCATGTTTGTATTAACGATATTTTTTTCGTTTGTCCTTCGAGTTGCAGAAAATTTTTATCAAAGACTATCGAATCCACAGTTTAAGTTTTTTATTAACTTGGTGAAAACGAACTTACATAGCTTAATCAATCCAAGGTTTTCCCAAATACGACGCTTTACGAGATTTCATTTCTTCTGCGAAAATCATGTTCCATCGAAGCATTCACATGACAATATGTTGTCCCCTTTAAGCGCCGCCATCGCGATTTGTATTGTACAAGAGAAACTTGGCTGGCTGTTCTCTTGTAATTTATTATTCTGTATCTTCTGATCAGGGCCTGGCTGCGGGGCGCTATCGTGCTGGTGTTTCTACTAGGTCTGACCTGGACGTTCGGGCTTCTCTACTTAAACCAAGAATCCGTCGTGATGGCGTACATCTTCACCGTATTGAATAGTCTCCAGGGGCTGTTTATCTTTGTGTTCCATTGCGTACAGAACGAGAAGGTAAGGGAATACGTCGGGGCACAGAAGTCCGCCTTGATTTAGACTATTCTGGCAACATCGCTGAATGTTTCCGGAGAGGGAGATACAAACAACAAAATCCGAAATTGTTCGTGAAATATGTAATAATTTTTACTTAAGAGTGATACCGCGTAATTTTTTATAAGAATAATTTTGCATCGATACGCTTCCCGTAAAATCTAATTAATCCTATTACAAATTTTTTTTACAAATGATTTGTAATAAAATGTTACATTGTTGTTTATAAAACTATGTAAACTTTATATTTTTTTTAGAATGAGATTATACAATGAGTTGTGATAATTTTTTATGAATCATTCTCACTTGTGTATTAATTTTTATATTAACTTAAAATTCGAATTTTTTAGTGCTTAAGTTTAATATGTCGATCACGATTGATATTAATTAAGATTACTGGAACGATAATCATATCATATTGCATATCGTTAGCATATCGTATTGTTTTGTTCATGAAAATCAGAACATGGAGATGATTTGTCTAATGAAGCGCTGTACAATAAAGTCTAATAAAGCGCAATACAAGTTACTGGCTTTTACTTCGCGTATTTTTGTCACCTGTAGTAGGCTCATAATAATTTTTTCAAGAATTTAAGAATTTTTTTTTTGTTATTCATCGCGAGAAGCACCGATATTATTTTTATTTCTAGTTAAATCGACACTATAATTTCGAGCTTGCGAACTTAGAACTCGCACAACATTTTCACAATAACCGCAGACGGCTTCCTGAATTTTGCCTAAAGATAACAAAAGGATGTAAACTGAATAAAATCTGAAAAAGTATAATTCTTTCTTTATTTTACTAATGATAAATTTTAGTCGCGTACCATAGCATATTCATCACGAGGCCGTCTGCAGCCTGCGGTCTGCAATGTTTATGTATCAGACTCGCAGAGATGCACATAATGCATCTGCACGCTGTCTCGCACAAGCCTTTAGTTCTTTCTCGCACCGTTAAACTCGTTTCGTTGGGTCGGGCGGGCTCTGCTTTGCTCTTGCAGGTGAGGAAGGAATACCGAAAGTTCGTGCGCCGTCATTCTTGGTTGCCGAAGTGCCTAAGGTGCTCGAAGACTGTGACAGGCGGCTCGGCCGGCTCCACTGGCGGCAGTGGCGGCACCGGCGGCGCCAACGGCGGCAAGGACTTCGCCTCGCATAACACCTCGTCGAACCCCTCGGCTCCTACCACTGACAGCTCCGGACTGTCGCCTCATGCAGCCACCAATGTGGGTACCAACGCCGGCGCTACGTCACCGCCAAACAATCACAACAACCTGACCACCACCTGTAACAATACGAATCTTTCGATAAACGTGAACCTGAACAATTTGTCGCTGAGGTCGCCGGTCGGGGCACACCAGATGCACATGATGGCACCTAGCAACCACAATAGGCATCCCGCTCAGCAAGGTATCCAAACGCCGCTTATACACCAAACCGAGACACACGAATAACGAAGCGAAATGGAGTCGCCCTGCGGGATCACAGTGATCGATTACTTATGAAAATCGAGATCTATTGTAGTCCCATATGTTCGCAATTTTTGCAGACACTACGTTTTGATCAAATTAACTTTTGACTTGTCACATTTCCTTTTATTCGCTTAATATATATGCAAACTGATAGTATGATATAGACTGACGTAGTATTTGTAAAAATTAGAACATATTTATTTTCATAAGAATATTGATTACTGTGTTTTATCCACGGCACAATTGACTGGAATTGTAGGAGTCCGAAAGCGAAACGTGCGTCTTTCTCCTCCACTCTCACTTTTTTTTATAGTACAGTAATGACGGTGCAATACTTGATCAATCTCTGAAGTACGTCAATTAAAATCTAAATCTTTTCTGGCATTGTATACACAAGTCAGATTAGCATATGTAATAAATTGTACATGATCTCATAGGATCAAAATAATTTCTGAGTATTGATAAATTGCATTTCTCTCTCTGTTTCTGACTTTTTTCTATATATTCTTTTCTCGCTTTCCTTTTAGTATGATTATAAGTAACACAAGTATGATCCGTCTATAATTAATTATTATCGTTCACTTTTTGCCTGTCGCTCAAAACTCAGCCTGCCTTCCTTTAAACTTGCCCCTTCACAATTGAAAGGTTGCTACGGTTAATTGTCTCTCAGCGTGAATTACAGTTTCTGTCTGTCTCTCTTGATCTTTTCAGCGTGTAAATAGATCTTAGTTCGTCACGCATTTAACGCTAAATGTAGTTACTTGGTTCTCGATTTCATGCTTATGATGTTTTAGGTTTAACAAACCAACAGAATTTAAATTGAAGCGTAACGCTTCATTAATTTTTCTCTTTTCTTAATATATTATATTAAATTTGTTGCAGGATGTATGTAAAGTAGATAGTCCTGCTAGTTTTGATTATTTTTACAGATAAAGCTTAGTACGCTTAGATTTTTCACTTAGAAATTATTTGTAAACTTTTCAATAAATATTCATTTTTACTTAAAAATTTTTTAATTTATATATAAAGTTAATTTATCATGATTGTAACTTTACAGTTAATAATTTTATTCTTTAAAAATAATTTTTGTATATATCATAGAAATTAATTTAGATTTAGATTTTTTGTATGTCAGATTATTATGTTTTGAAGTATATTTCTGAATAATGTTTAATAAGTGTATATTCGGCTTTAACGCTCGAAACCGACATGAACCTGAAAGCTTTTTTGGTGTTATCAGCAAGTCACTTCAAAAACTGACTCGCAAAACGGCGAACTAAAAGGCATTTAACGAACCGTTCAGCTCTTTCGACCCTGTCGCGTTCAGAGAGTCGAAGAGAATTGGCCGACAAAAATAGAGTGAGAAGGAAAGAGAGAAAAAGAGAAAGAGAGAGAGAGAGAGAGAGAGAGAGAGAGAGAGAGAGAGAGAAAGACAGAGAAACTAGCGAAACAAAAAATGTAGTTGGGAGAGAGATTGTTGAATGTGCTCGTGTATACTGTTATAGGACAGTTTGTAGGAAAACGTCAGTCAGAGGAAAACACACTAATGTTAAAAATGATTAAAAATAAAAAATTTCGAAAATACGAAAATATAAATTTAAGCACAAACTCTTTTCATTTTTACGTTTTTAATATTATTTAAAAATTAGAATTTTTTATAGCATTCTATTTGCAATGTAGAATAGATTTCGATACAATATATATTCTTCAATTTCTAAATTAAATTATTCCATATTTAAACTTAAATATCTATATATTTAAATTTTAACAAAGAAGTGATAAGTTTGAGATTTGATAAAATCTGTAAAGTTTTTTTTTCCTCATAAGTTATTCCACATAATAACTTTCATATCAAAATTCTTGAAATAAGTCATTATTTTATACATTTCGTACATTATTTTGTGAGATCATTAAAGAAATAAATAAGATTCGGTTTTTTTTCTTGAGCTCAATTTAATTCAAGCATCTTGTTAATACGATCTGTATTATACTTCCAATTAAGAAAGTGTTTCTCATCTGACGTTCAGTATTTAAAATATCAAGATAATAAATTTTTCGAGGATTTTGAATACCAAATTATTTCAAGTAACAGCTCAAATAAAATCTTATTAGTTTAATTAGTGTCAAGTTGTCTAGAAATGTATAAATATATTTGTTATACTTATCATTATTACATTGATCATAAAAGATTCAAATCAGACTGATAACGAGAAAAACATTTTCATATTTTTTATTTTCGATAATTAAATTATCATTTTTTAAAGCGTGTAATATTATAACCTTTACAATTAAGTGTCATTTTATTTAGTGATCCAGTTTTATTTCTTATAAAGTTAATTTAAATAACTCTTCTGTAAAGAATTTTTAAACTTTCTTTTAAAATTAAAGAACCTTAGAAACAAATATATTTCTCTTTTTGGCAAATAAATTCGACTGAAGAGATGTCGCTTCCAGATTATCGATTTGATAATGACTCGATGTCCCCATTTTGTAAATAACGCACGGGAGGCAGGCACAGCACGAACATTCGAATTCGCACTCTCGCGAGCACGCTCGCCCGCAAGACTTCCTACTAACAGTGGTGATTTCCGTGCTTCTTATCTGGCTTCGGGATTTGGTGTAATGCGGTTGCTGGTTACTTTGTACCCTCTTATGCCCCGGCCCGCTCCCTTTCTCAGTACGAAGAGCGCGATTTATCGTTTATTTCAGATCTTCCGGATCATCAATGAAATCTGTGATCAGATTAAAGGCAGTAAGTGATATAATTTTACCGAAACAAATACTTTACACAGGCATTTTTATAGCTGCCGTTGAAATGATATGGTAAGTCAAATTGAATAATAGATAGTTTAATATTAGTAAATGAATTGAATTTTTATACCGAATGACGTGACAAGTATTTAAATAACATTAATTTAAATAGATATTATTGACAGAATTAAAAAAAAATTTTTATTATATCTTTTAATTTTTAAACTAATTATTAATAGGATTAATTTGATTTATTAAAAAGATGTTTGCACACTTAATTTAGTTATAAAAATATGCTAACAAAATAATTATAATATGATGAAAAAAGCTGAGAAAATATAAGTTCGACTTGTCAGTTACTGCCTTTTTTCTCACAGTAGAAATAATTTCAGTGGAATCGTAATATCAGATACACTCGCGCAATCATGATTTATTCTCGTAATCATGTCTCCTTTAAATGCCTTTTGTTGCTAACCTTTTATTTATATTTGATATATTTAGACGAGTTTTATTTGATCAGCAAGATGGTGATTACTTGTTTATTACAGTTACAATTTGAAGCAAATTACTGTGATAATTAATTTTATTTATATTTGCTTAGAGTTTTCAGAAAATTATCCCATCAATTTATTATAAATGTATAAATTTTTTATTTAAAGTATCACATATAAATTAATCACATATAAATTTTTGTAAATATTTTTTTTATGGCAGAGATGTAATTTTTTTCTGCACAATTTAAAAAGATAATTTAGAATATAAAAAGTTGAGAGAAGTAAAAATTAAAAATAATCAGAGACTGTTGATATTTATCGCGACAACCTTGTAAAAACTTTCTTTAATTTTAGTAATTATCTACCTTATTCGCATTGTCAATCAGATTGTTCACGACGAAGAAATTTAAATAAACGAACTTCCGTCGACGATGGGGAAGGTATACGTTTAGAAAGATTCGTAATGTACTAGTGGACTTAATTCTAACTAGACACGCGAAGGGCGGAGTACGAAGGGATGCACTCTATGCAAGCACTTACACGTCGCATTTCACGTCTATTTGTTCTCTTGCACTTCATGGCACTTCCGTATTCCGCCTGAACGCGCTTCGAGTAATTAAGTGGTTTTTTCCTCCCATGAACATGCGATCGATGGAAAACGGTTTCTTGAAAATGTGAATGTTCACGCATAACGATCATTATGTTGCACCTGCAACATGCAACTGTTGGCGCAAAAATTTTTGTGTTTTCCATCGAATTTGTCGAAGTGTTTTACATGCTGAAAAACATATGTTTAACCCTTTACACTTGTCGTACCGATTGATTGACAAACCATTACGAAATTATATTTATATTAATGCATTGTGTTGACTTAATAAGAGAGCAACATCATTCTGCAGTTTGTTAAAAAAAGAAAAATTCATAAAATAGATTTATTTTTGTTATTACAAAATATTAGCTTTTTATTATGTATTATTAAAAAGCAATGTTCTGAAGGTTCAAGTTATAAATTTAATTAATTTCGTCCAAATTTTATAAAAATTAGATTTAATAATTGTGATAATAATAAAAACAAGAAAAAACGATAATCGGATTTGTGCTTCAAGTGTGAAGGATTAAAGGCGCTCAAATGCTCGCTCAGGCACTCACCCACACAATCAGTCATTTAATGGAAAATGAAGGGGAAAAAAAAAGAAAGGTACAGGCGAGGAAAATCCGCGTGAACCAATCCGTGTTACATTTGTCACACCTTCACCGCATCACACATGCTCATTCACCGGCCACTTTCGCTCTTTCTCTTTCTCGCTTACTTATCTGTTGGATGCGTTTTACTGATTATTGTCAGTCCGCATATTCAAACAGGGTGGTATCAGGTGAAATAGATTACACAAAGATTATTCTCAAACAACAGGAACTACTTTGTCGTCGAAAATCTCCGTTCACAATCACATATAGATTTAAAAAATTCAGTATAAAACAATTTTTTTTTTATCTATCTCTCTCGAATTGTTGAAATTAAAATGTCAGATGATTTAATTCCTTGTGTGAAAAACTTCTTTGACTTTTTTGTCGTTTTCTTTGCATTAGATGAGTCATCCGAACGAAAGATATCGTGCAGCGCTCATTTTCGACTTGTGTTAGAACTACAGGTCGTAGGTTTTGTTCGGACCGGAAGTCCGGCTGTAGCCATCGCGTGACCTGTCCCTATAGAATCTCGAAACAGGTGCAATCACGTGTCGTTCTTGCGCAACAAACTCTCGTTCGCTGAAGGGAAGGAGGTCGCAATGTGTCCAAGGAAAAGCCTTTAGCGTGCGTGCCGACGTCGCGTATCTCAGAGCACTACGTCGTAGATTTGCTCCTGCACGAGTTAAATCCGTTCCGCTTCCGGTACCGCACGTCGCGCGAGATACCGCTGGATGTATCCATATCTCCCTTGTGTCTGCTCGTGTCGCGTGAAATCTACGCGCCACTTCTCTCCGTATGCACACAATTATGTATCCTAATTGGTGCACGAGGTCTCTTTTGTCCCGTTGCTTCATCGATCGAGGAGCTTAAGGTGTTTCCGGCTTAATTTCTACTTGTACTACGTATACGATATATTTAATTATGAACAAGAATAGCATATTTTTTGTTAATAATGTTAGCGTTAAATATCATTTTTTTAATTTTTTTAATCATTAATGTGTATTAATCGACATTTTATATTTTGATAACTGAAAATTAAATCGATATTCTTTCTACCTAAAATATAAGAAATAAATAAAATGTATTTGATAATTAAAGAAATTTTAAATTTCTGATAAGGAATATTGCTTTGATTATAATTCACAAAATAGAAACGCTAAAATAAACAATAGGAGTATAAACTACTTCTGTTCAAGTTCTCTCAAAGAAATAGCAAATTCTTCAATTCTTTAATCCACAATTTCTACATCGTAATATATTCATCCAGTTTCCTTTTCTACAATTCTAGTGAAGTGAAATCTTTCTTAAAATCAGTGCGATTTTTAGCTTAGAAACCTTTTATGTACTGACATGAATCATTGAATCTACGTAAATATTTTAATTATTTAGAGTAATATTCTAGTCGATTTTTTCGGTCGATGATTACGCATGGGATAATTATTCAAAGAGTAGTTCATCCATTCCTACACGCATACACTAAATCACGAGCAACACTGACAAGGCTGGCCCTGCCCATCAGTAAACGAAGGGTTAAGGGGGAACGGCGGATTGGTTGCTTTTGCAGTACTTGGTATCCGGTCGAAGCTGGGCGATAGTCGATAGGCAGCCGGCAGTAACGGTGCCAGGTGAACCCGCCTCGACCGAGGCTCACATCGTGGCCACCCTGCCGTACGCACGTCACGCCTTCTTACCCTCAGCTCCCAATATCCCCAAATCTGCCACCGCCACTTGGGGCCACCTTAACAAAAACCTCATGTGGAAGGTAACTAATTCACCGCTAAATTCGCTCGCTGTGTTTCTCAATCTCGGGGGCGGCTCTATCGTAAGACAAATTTTGTCAATCGTTTATACATCTGTTTTATACATCTGTTACTTGTATCTTGACAAAAGGCATAAAACACTTTCATTTAATGCTCAAAAATTAAGAGAGATAATATTTGTATCATATTTAAATATTTTAAAATTTAATTAATTTAATGTAAAATTGACTTTAATTGTTTTAAGCAGTAATCTTCTTGAATAATATATACAAAAGTAACAGCATCGCATTACGGCATTTCGAAATTGTAGCTTCATATATTTGCGAACATCTCACTGATGTTATAGTCCGTATGTTTACAAGGATTTCCTAAACCGCTGCTTTAGCATTAATAATATTCTAAGTAAGTTTGATCTTCACATCAGCAAGCAATTTGCATTTACAAGACCTCCAATTATGGTCTTCGTATTTGCAAAGATCTTGCATTTGTGAGAAGTATCTAATCGAGAACATAATCCGCGTTTACAAAGACTTCGAAAACCGCTATTCTCGTATCTGCGAATGTAGTTGTCTCTTGCGAGAATCGTGCTAATTATCGCCTTAATATTTCCGGAAATATTAAGATTTCAATGAAAATATTGTAAAAGTCTTGCTTATTAAGTATAATACTTTTGCCAAAAGTTTCACTAAAATTAGAGCCGTCTCCAGTTCACCGTATGTCTTTTGGTCTCTCTCTTTTATTTCTGCATGGTGTGCGATATTACTTTTCACTCATGCACAGCATCTAGTCACCCTTACGCATCCTAGGAGTGAACCTGATCCGAATATTGAGCATGGCGATGCGGATACACTTCGTTGACGTGTAAAGTGAGATTATTTTTCATGTTTGCGACATAGCTTGTGCTATAAACCTCCGTCTGCATTCTTCCCTCAATCTTTTTCTGTTAACACACCAATGAAAATGAAACAAACGATAAAAGTAGATCTTTTGTCTAAATACGAGTTATTTGTCCTGTCATTTTTGAGATCCTGTCATTTACAGAGTGATGTCTGTTTCAATATCAAGATGTGGATTACATATGTCGAAAGAAGAATTACATTTGCTATCATGATACCTATGTAAAAAAGATTTACTTTTTTCATTTATTTGTTAATATACAAATATAAATGGAATGATCACGTAAATTATTGAAACATAAATCAATTCTTTTATCTATGTAGAGGGAAAGAGAGGCTCAATTAATGACATACATTTATTAAGATTTTTTAATTCTTATATTTGATTCATACTTTTCTTTTAATGCAAGTATTATATGAGGGATTCTCAAAAAATAGAAATTATTTGAAGTGATTTTATTCACATATTTTTTCATTGAATTATTGATATGTAATAGGGTTAAAATATTTTATAGGATATGTTAGTTTTATTACAAAAGCAACCAGACAAATAAATAATATGATGGCAATATAATGATAAAAATAAATGATAATGTGATAATATTATGATAATTAAAGAATACAATATCTAATTTTTATATAAAAATACAGTAGACATAAACATTTTTTATCAGCTCTTTGGATACAGCTCTTTTTCCTCATTTTTGACAGAGAAAATCAGAGAATTGAAAATTTTCAAATTAAATGTGAATAATTGATCTAAACTAAATTAATATTTCATTTTAATATTAAAAAGCAAGTTGAATACCAAGAAAAATATTCATACATTACATTAAATGAACATTACATTTAATAAAAATAATAAACTTGAAGTATGATAAATATCGGGGAGGGGGGGGGGGAATATAATTATATCAGCATTTATTGTTTACTTATATAGATACAATTATAATCTTTCTTTGTAATGAAAATCGGATATATTTTAACATATTTAAATATATTTAAAAAGTGTGGGATACAGAAATTCTAATTTTTTGAGAATCACCCATATCTCTTTTATACTTTTACTTTTAATGACGCTCATTAAATTATTCCGATATAGCAAAACTTTGATGATTGATGAGCGTTGGTTAAAGTAAAAGCAGAAGAGACGGAGATGTTGTGGAATAAGCCACGTCGCTCTTCCGGTACCTGCCCCTGTCCCTTTCTCTTTTTTTCTTATTCTAATGCGCGCGGGAACAAATGCGAATACACGGTTATGACGTTTTATATCAGAACACAGTGCTCCATTTATCCTGTCATGAATTGTGTGTAGCTCATCTTGTGTGCCTTGGTTTACGTTGTGTATTATTTTTTTTTGGCTGCACAATGAAGAGAGGAGGATGATTAACCGTGAAATACGGTCCTCATAATGCGAGTGGAATTCTCTCGCTCGTCTCTCCTCTTATGCATGCGCGATTATCAATTGAGCCGCTTCATTTGAAAGTAGCGCGAGTTAAATACTATTAAGATAAATAGAATTAAAGCGATGAAGAGATTAAAATATTGTATCTATCTTAACAAACATCTTTTGAGATTGGTACACAACTTGATTGATATACAACTTAAATAAATCAAATGTGCACTGTGTAGATAAAATATAATGAACGTCAATTTGTGACTTATTAAATGCAAATATTTGAAGGTATTTTCAATATTTTTCATTAATCCATTGATCGAATAAATAAACGGCTCAATTGTACAAAATATTCCCGTAAATTTCATAAGTTTAACACCTTCGCGTTCAATAGTTCCATTTAAATGATTCATGATATCTATATAGATAAATTATATTATTGTATGTAATTATTTATATAATTTTCAAAGTTTTATTAATTTTCATTTTTTAATTTCCATATAATTATTAGCATTCATTCATAAAATTTATTGTTGGTTTATCTAAAACATAGTTCACGTTTCACATTCATTGTCAGATGCATTGTTGTCATTCACATAAATGTTATATATTTTTAAAAATTAAAGATTACTTTAACGGATAGAATTTAATTAATAAAGATACGGAAATGTTAATGATAAACGTATTCTCGTATCATCCGTTGTTTTATGCACAGATCTTTTATTCTAACGGCAAGTATTAACTCTTTCTCCACAGAACATTTCTTTTAAGTCTTACTCTCGCGATTCCGGACATGGCGGCTCCGAGCAGGAGGATTCCCCGCGGACGCACAACACCCTGACGCTCGGCCATTCTGGTAGGAGACGCGGACCGAATGATACAACCGATATGAACACTGGTACCAGGACGATCGGCGGTAGACGTGCCGCGATGCCATACAATCATACGTATACCGAAATCGTAGATGGTCGAGGCAATGGCGGTATCGCCGGGCATCATCAACTGCATGGTCACCACGGTCAGCACGTTCATTTGCCGCGTGGCCTTGCCAACGAGGACGATCCAGTGTACGAGGAGATCGAGCGTAGTGGCGGTGGAGGTGGTGGTGGTGGTGGCAACGGCAGCGGCAACGGTGGCATCGGCAGTGGAATCGGCGGTATCGTCGGCGCTGGCGAGATCCAGGTGTCGGATATGTCCGATGAGGACGGCCGTCGACCGAGCGACATGAGCAGGCAATCCTCAAGAAGCTACGGTGATCATCGGCCGCTGATCCCGTACTCGCCCGCCGCCGATCGCAATCTGGTGCACTACGGCCAAACGATGACGGAACGCGGCGGTAGTGCCGGTGGCGGTAATCTCACGCATTACGACTCGACGGAGTACGGGGTCGAACGAACCCTGAACGCCTGTTGGGAGAAACTGCGCCGGCAGCAGGCTAGGTACGAGCTTGGAGATCTGCCGCGGTTGCCGGCGGCATACGGCATGCCGCCACAGCAAGACCACACGCGGACGGTGGCCGTGCTGGACGGGCACACCGTCGTCTGTCACTTACAGCCGCAGACGGACATGTACACGGGTCGCGGTATGCCGCCGCCGTCCTACAGCGAGTGTTAGGTTCCGACCTGGGCTAGGGAACCTCTCTCGTCCCCTCGCGAAGAAACGACGAACTCGTCTAAGAGATGGTGACGTCGACCAGCTAGTACGGCGTAAACCGTCTGGACGATTCGTCTCCCGGGACTACGTGATGGTGATGGAGGTGACGGTGGTGATGGTATCGACGATTCGTTCCTGAAGAGAATAACCGAAGGGAACACGCGGGAGACGAACGTACCGCTTTTTAGCTCAAGCGTAAGCGCGACGGTGTCTTGATGCAGTCTCATCGCGTTTTAGCCATAATCGACGTATCGCGAGCGTTCTAGAGAATGCCGCTCTTGTTTCCGTTCAGGTGGAATTTTGATCAGACGTCTCCTCGCGAACGAATGGAGAGAGAGAAAGGATGGAAGTATGAGAGAGAATGAACGAATGCGAGATCGGTGGGCATCCAACTAAGACTGTCACGTCGTCCAATGGATGCCCCGTTTCTCTTAAGATATACTGTGTACATGTGTGCGTGAGTGCATACCACCGCGACGTGGACTTTGTATAACAATTGTAGCGGACCTCTCGTTTAGGCTAAGTCGACGACGACGACGTGCCCGTCGTGGCGTTTGGAATTGGCGAACCGAGATTGGCGCCAAGAAAGATCAGAACGTAACGGATCTTGATGAAGACGGGAGTTTCTGCGAAGTCCGAAGCGATTGCGAGGAGATTGGCTTTTGAGAAAATATATTCTGAATTTAAATACGATGTGTTTGTAGATTTCATACGAGCGTAACGAACCAAAGTTTTATTGTTTTGATGTTAAAAAGCAGCTCGTGGAAATTTTTGCAAAAATCTGTCATATATTATTCGACACATCAATTTTTAACTTCTGTTTGACGCAGATACTATAATTTACAAAAATAATTGCTATTTTCAATAGAAATATAAAAAAACTTTATTATTTAGAATATAAAATATTTGCAATATATATATATATTTATATTCACTGCTGCAAATTTTTATCGGATTAATTAATTCTTTCTATTTATTTTAATAATATTTACATTCGATTTTTTAAATGGCCATAGTGCCATTATTTGTTTGCATGTTAAAATTTTGTTTTAAATAAGAGACAGTTGTTTTTTTCTTTTTTTTTTAATATACATGTACAGATATTTTTTTCTTAAAATGAAAAAAATAGAAATATTTAATTTCCTAACTTCCTAGGTATGCTGATGATTTCCAGTTTTCATAATTCGTATGTTAAAATATGTTTTACGTGACGTATGAAAAATATATGTTATGATTTTGTTAATCGAATTGGGAATACGCGTTGCGCGTCGTTTCTATAAGTATTATTTTCAATATACTTCGTAGCAATAACAACCAACAACAGTGTTATCGAATCGAATTCTATCCTCGTGCGCGGCGGACTTCGGGGGAGGAAATATTACGTGAGCATCGAGTGATACTCGGCACATCTGCGTCAACCCTTCCCAGACCCGTACCACCGCCACATGATTGTAAACGGGTCGGGGAGAGTTACGGGACACGACAAACCGCGTATCGTAAGCCAGTATTCAGTGCGGTAAGTGGATTCACCGATGGCTCAGCCGTCACACGTTCGACGATATTAGGTGTCGTGTTGATTGTAGCATTAAACATGGCTCACCGTAGTCGAGTATAAACCACGTGTAAATCATAACATGACGTACGTACCGTTTACAAATTGTTACGGTGAGCTGTGTTTAATATGATCGTTTAACATCTCTTGTACCGCCATAGTGCGACGAACAAGTCGTCCGGCTCGTTTCCTATCGGCCACTTCCGAATCAGCATACTGTTAAGTATTCGGCAGTGTAAAGCTTTTCAAGCATAGATAATCGGCGTGGGCCCTCAAATCTAGAAGCAGATGTTGTAACATAGATCTAAACATATCGCTACCGGCCGAATCGTCAACGATGCGCTGGTATCGTCGACAAGCCGAGGATCAACATGCCCGTATCTCGATCCTTACGCAGAATCGACGACGGCTTAAAAGAAGTATCGGTATCTTAATCTGAGGTGAGATTTCTCTGCGATGACGTAATAACTTCGCATTATGTTGAAAGTTGTTTTAGAATTTAATGAATAAATAATAGTTCCTTTTTTCTTTTTTCTTTTTAATAAACGAACATAATTTTTTATATTGTGACATAAAGTAATATATGAATTGGAACATATAATTTTTTCATGTGATGATCTGTTATTTCAGCGTCTCCTGATAAAATCGCATTATGCAAAATTTATGAACATGATTTAATAGTTTCAAACAAATAGAATCTGCTTCAGGTATATATGCTACGTAAGGTATTTTAATTATTTCCAATATTTTTTTGCAGTTTTTAACAGCAGTTTTTTCACTTTTTATATAAAATATTAAAAAGAAAAATATCACAACAAATTATTATAAATTAAAATTAATATTGCTTTTGATATTTATTATATATAAAGGAAGAGAACTCAAAATTAGAGATATTTTAAATATATTGTAATATAGTGAAATATAATAAAATTATTTTGATAGTTCTTGATTTTTATAAATATTTGCATGCTTCCATATCGTTGATATGTTTATTGAATTTGATTTATGCGATAATTTTTTTAATTTTTCAAACTTTTAATTTTTAAGAAGATGTAAAAATGAATTGGTATTTCCACGCATAAATAATTTATTAAAATTTAATAAACCATCAACTTATAACATTCCTTTACTTGAATTTAACAAAACTCACTATCAGAAAATATATAATTTCGATTATATATTTTTTGTTTAATTGGGCTAAGACACCAGAATACATCTCAATTAATATAAATTGTTGCAACGAAAATGCCCATTAGATATTTTTATTTTCAATTTATAAGCAGCTACTTGCTTATATTCTTTCTGAAGCCGATTCTGCGCGAGGCTTCATTCTGACACGGTGCGTTCCTCACATGAGCTTTCGCTGAGTTGGTTTCGACGAGCAAATAACGAGCGTGTTCTCGGCGCTGATGGCCGGAAATTAGATTTCCTCCCATGTGGGAAGAACAAAGGAGAAATCGAGAGGCAATGGCTGGAGCGCCTTTATCAGTCGTATGTGGCAGCTCCTTGTCGCGCGCCGCTTTGGAACGTTGCGTTTTAGTCCCAGAATGTTATTTTTATAAATAAAAATGAATAAATAAATATATATATATATATGTATGTATATGTATGTATACACACACAGTAACGATATATTATATTATTGTGAAGGAAGAGAAAGTGTGAAAGAAATGCTAAGAAGGGCCCAGAAATCGTAAATGGGCGGGTAAATATTAGTGATATACAAGCGGATTTCCCGAGCGACGTGGAAAAATGCGCGAAAAACACTTAGTCACTGTTTTTTACTATTTTTTAAAACAAAACCGTGTATGTGTACGTGAGAACGCGTGAGCTAAGCTAATCGTGTAACCAAGGGATCCCGCGCGCGCGCGCTATTTATTTTTATCATCCCCGAGTGTTTTATATCGCGAGCAGAAATTGTGTCGAGTGGGAGTTTTATCCTTCTCCAACTATCCCTCGTCTTCAATGACGTAAACCACGAGGATCTTCGTTGGACAATGTTCGTGAAGAGACTATCGAAAACGAGCTTCGATAGTCTTCTTAATGTGGTACATTGTGGATGAAATTACGTTGAGTGGACTATATAATATACCTATAATAATTAAATATACTTACAAATACTTAAAATCACGATTTCCTTGTGCAAGAGAATGTTTATTTTTCTATAAATCTGAACATTTATTTTATTTTGTGTTGACACAATTCGTTTTTAATATAAAAGAAAATTTTAAAAAATTTAGGATTTAATTCAGTTGGAATTTAATTTAGCAGAATCGCTTTGATTTGCTTAATCCATATTGTAATAAAATAATTTAATTAAGGGAGAAATTGCGAGTGTGATAAGTTCAACGTATCTTTGTCCGCTATGTCATAACTTCGTGGTTGCTTGATTTATTTCTCGCTCATGAGAAACACCATGTAGGAGAATTGTAACAGTGATAATTGCGTTAGGGGTACCAGCTATGTTAAGTGTGTAAATGTGTCCCGAGCAGTTGTAAGACATAATTGCTCATTCTGGCGTTTTGAAGCATGTGTCCAGCAAAGATTTTTTCAAGTATCCAATACAAGAAATAGCATAGCCTTTACGAATGTTGTTTACTAACTAAAAATCTATAAGATTCTAAGAGCTCTAAATTGGAACGACCAAATTATATATTATATTGCAACCCGAATTACATTGCTATCTGAGGTGACTTTATATTTATTTTTAATGAAATTTGCAGAAAAATAGAATAATAAATTTAATTTCTGCAACATAAATCATGCATTATAAAGATAAAATTTAAATAAATTTTTACAAATCAAACTAAATAAAAAGCGCGGAAATTATTAATATTGTTTACCAGTAATTTATCAAGATAGATCCAGAGATATAAAAATTAATTTTTATCTAGAAAATCCTTGCGAAGAATATTTTGAAATGCAATAAGCATTATTATTCCAACTGCAATTTCTTTACCAACAAATTTGATTCAACGCCGCATTTCCTTTATCATTAAACTAATTACGATTCAAGCAAGACTACGAGCTACTTAGAATTTAAATTTCACCATGATTTACCCGAGAGCAATTAAACTGATAGAAGTATATACATATAGCTTGTGTATAATTTTTTACACCAGGAGAATTGTGAACCTCAGACACATAAAGTATAATTGCTAGACAATTGTTGAAAACATCCACATTCCATCCGTTTGACGTTCGTGCGAGCCTAGAAAGAAAGCAAGGGCCGTCACGGACTCGAAAGTCGATCAGTGTGTCAGATGAGATAATAGTCCGCGTATTCTCGACGCATCTTTAAGATGAAAACTATGACGATCTTGCGCGAAGAAAATCAAACTTAGCCGCTATGAAGGCAAGCACACTCGCGTTTAATGCGAAACATGCGACGAGAATGCGGCCAGACGCGTCCTAATTCGAAGTGTCCCGACTGAAGTTTCATCGCGTGCACGAACACGGACACCGCGCGTGGACACGTATACGCGAAGCATTATCAATGTCGCGAAGGACTCCGAGTGCGAGAACCGAGTATGTACATAAATGTAAATAGGGCTTTGTACATGTTGGAATACCTTGTAATGTAAAGTGGAGCGCGAGCGCGAGAGATCGAGAGAGCCGAGAGCGAGGATGCGAGAGACCCTGAGATGATGATAGATGCGAAAAGAAAGCATACCTAGGCTAAGTTTATCAGTAAGTAGCGAAGCTATTACGAGCTATTATGTATTATCGGTGACGCGGCGCGAAGGATGCGCAAGGCGGATCTTAACTTAAGTCCCAACGCGTATTAGATAATGTGTAAATAAATTAAGCGAAGGAAGTAAAATATTAAAGAGCCCAAGTAATCGTTGGATATTTATAACAAACTCCACTAAAGTAGGCCGACGACGGAGATAAACGAGACGGTTGGGATCGAAACTCGCAAAGTCCATCTCGGAAAATTCTATTTAAAGTGATCCTTTTCGCTTTTCGCTAAAATTTATTATATTTATTTTAAATATAGAGTTATATTTAAAACGGTCTTTTTTGTTTTTTTTTTTTTTGAAAAGGATGGACGTGAGATTCTGATATTTTAAGTATAAAATCATATCTAAAGCCTCTCTTGCGACTCGCTTTCAACGTAAAATTATATTTAGAGCGAATCTTATAAGAGATATAGTTTTATGTTTGAAAATGAGTTCGGTGAGCGAATGTTGGATTTTACGAATTACGATCTGGGTGTCTCGAGTAAAAAAAACTGAAAAGAAAGAAAGACAAAACATAGTCGAGCACACTCGTCCACATGTGTATCGCTGCGCGAGAAAGGATTAAAGGATGAGGGGAGGATGCGTGTGGGTGTTAATCGAACATGGACAGACGATGTACAGTGCATGTTTTATCCTTAGCCGTTTTATAAATGTAAATATCTTCCGCCCTCTCCACCCCTCTTCCCGAGACCACTCTCTTTTCACTTCTTTTTTTTTATCTCCTCCCCCGCTTTTCCATGAGAGAAACAGGCGCCAGATTAATTGATCGTTCCAATTGAAATGTTTCTTCTTTCATCGTAACGATCCTTTATTATCCGCTCCACCCCCTTCACTTAGAACTTCTCCTCCATAAGTTTTCTAACTTCGTTCTGTGAGATACTTAGCGGATAAGCTTTCGTTTCAGAGTGTAAAAGATGAAATCGGGCGAAGCTAAAAATCATCTTCTGTCGATTTATCGCCGCCTTCCACGACAGATTCGAAACATTTTGGAGTCTCTTATGAAGTAATACTTGCGTCCCATGTATATACTGTGAGTTGCAGTGAATGAGTGAAAGAACGCGAGAAGAACGCGAGATTATCGCGTGTGAATTACTTCATATTCATTTTATACTTATTTTTTTCGACACAATCACGATCGCATGAGGCATCAAAATGACGGTCTCAGTAGGCGCGATGATAGCGTTAATTAATTCTTAGCCTACTATTGATATCTCCAAGCCCCAGAAACAGTATAACGTTGACTATATTGTTTGGTATAGTTAATGATAGAGAGTCGCGTACTATAGTATTATATTATGCTATACGACTATACTGTATTTAGTATAGTTCATAATAATAGCCATATTATATTTCTTCTGCGACTGATATGACTATTTAAAGCTACTGGTACTTAGAGATGTATCAATAGAGGGTAAAGGCTTAATCCGCTTCCGGCCATCTCCTTCTCCCAAACCGTCGAACTGAAAGCCACGAAAATTGCGGACTTTAGGGTCTACGCGATCGCAAATAATTCATACAACTCTGTGATTTTACCTTTTACGTTTTTCCTTCGTGATGTAAATGATATTTGACGCTAGAACGCTAACTCTGAGTTGATACGATTATCAAATACTAATTCCTTGTTTGTCTATTGATGTACTCCTTATGATTAATGTAAATAAGGTTTATCAATTACAATCATCGATATTTTTTTTTTAATTGCGCAACTTAGTGATATAAAAAAATGATAGCTTTTTAACACTTTGTAGCATCGTGAGATTTAGTATTAAATATTTAAATTTTATTTAAAACACTATAATATTAGCAATAAAACAGTACAAGTAATTAGTTATTACGATTGCTAGATTTTTTTCTAAGTTTCTCCAAATTGTTTTCTTTTATATTGTTTTTAAAAGTTCGAGATCGTATGTCGCAAAGTGTTAATACTAATTACTAATTACGTTAGCGTTCTAGGGTTTAAACACGCGCACACTTAATAGTACATGCATGAGTTTTCTGTACTACGTCGCCTGCGCACGCTAAAAAAGAAAGTTTAACGAAGCAGAGGAGGAAGGGTAAAAGTAGAGGACGAAGAAGAATGTAAAGGTCTAGGTATCTCCGAACTAATAAGAGCCTCCGTTTCCTGATTTTTGTATGCTTCTTTAAAACTGTCTGATACAAGGAAAAACAAAGGATAAATAAATGTGTACCAATCTCTGAATAAAACGCCACTCGCCTCAGTTTTTTTCTATCCTCAATCGTACTTAGAGTAAGAACTATTATTCTACTTTAATGAAACCACAGAACAGATACTTTTTGTTAAAGAAAAATAACAAAAACAGATTTAGTTATAAGAAACGCGTGAAAGACGTTAATCAAAGTGATAAAAATGTTATCTTGTATCATTTTTATTTTTAACTCTTGTGCAATTTGTTGATTACAAAAGATGTAAAAAAAATTGTGGAAAGATGTAATAAGAACAAGTATTTATCAAGTATAAATATTTTATTTTTTAGCGCTATGTCTAATAAGAATTTTAATAACATCGTTATGATTATTTCTTCGAGCTATCATCAGTGGTGTGATTCCAAAAGAAGTTTCGTAATTCACATCGATTAGATTGTGCTCTAAAATGTACTCAACAGTCTCCGCATTGCCAGTTAGTGCAGCAATGTGCAGAATAGTTTGACCAACGTTATCTGCAAGAGTAACGTCAGCGCCCAAGTATATGATGCACTTTGCCGCATCTAGGTTTCGATGCTTTATCGCTTCATGAAGCGGCGAGGAGCCTGAAGAGTCTTGTGCATTCAGAAGATTTATATTTGATGCGACAAGTAAGTTAATCACTCTCTCATGGCCGTGAAATGCTGCACCAAATAAAAATTGTACAAACGAGTTGTATATTATAAATAGAAATGAAGAAAAATTAATAAATATTGTAGTAAATAAAAACAATTAAAGCAACTAATAACAATTTAATCAAAGACATTAAAATTTATTTTAAATTTTCTTAAATATTAAAAAAATAATATAAAAGATAAGAATATAAGAATATAATCGATATAATCATAAATATAATTTAAAAAATAATGCTAAACATTTTTATAAACAATAAAAGAATACTTTTAAGTATTTCATTAAATAAAAGAGATTATATATTCTTTCTCCTAGATTTTTTAATTTGCTCAATCCCAATATTCCTAACAATAAGTTACAATTGTAAAGAATAAATCAATAAAAGTTAATAGAAAATATATGAAGTATCAGTTCTCAGTGGATAAATTACTCGCAAAGTAGTAGCGTTACCAGTAGTTGATTTTTAACTACTGTAGACTTGAGTTCTGTAACTGAATCGATATAGACTTCTCTACTGAAGATAATGGCATTTTCTGAATTAGTTAGTGCCTATTTTAAAAATGTCTACATATACTTAATATATTAATAAGATGTAAGTTTCCTGAATAAAATTTTGAAAAGTCCAACGTTCCTGACATATTTTAAAAGGAATTCTAATAATATATATATTAAATGTATAAAAAAATACAGATCTCAGTACAATATGTATATAAAACTTCGTTTTTTATATTTTCACTTTACAAATAATTCTTTATTTTAATCAAGATTTTAATCAATTAAGTCGAATTACGAATATTTTTAACAAAATTATTAAATCCCAAAAAATATATATGTCAAATTTTTAACAAAATTATTTTATTTTTTAAAGCTAATTCTTAACTTTTTAAAGTTTGAATATTTTTTGAATGACAAATATTAAAGATTTAGAGGAAAATTAACATATTGCAAATATGTATAATTACCAGCAATGTGCAGCGCGCTACGACCATTGTTACTTCGATCATCGATGCATTTCGGCAAATGCTTCAACAATATATTGACCACATTTTCATCTCCAGTTCGGCAAGCGATAAGCAATGGCGTCCAGCCATCTTTATTGCGTAAATATGCATTAGCATTAGCAGCTAAAAGGACATCGATACATTGACGTGCTGCGGGACCACTTTTGGTGCATGCAAGCATCAGAGGCGTCCAGTCGGCGCGCTTTAAAGGGTCTACTGATGCACCTTCATTGATCAAACGGTAGTATTTACAATTAGTGTCACAAATCCATATAATTTAGTATAATTTAATATATAATACAAATCCAAATAAAATATAATTAGTTTAATTTCACAATAATCAATTAAAGTTTATATAACGTAAATTAATTTTTAAATATACGGAAAAAATTTTCTTTTAAAATTTATCCTGAAAATATGTAATTGTGATACAATATTTTAAAGATTTTTACCATGCACTTCAATAAAATTAATCAAATTTATTTTATACTTTATTTTATTAATAAATAAGAGAAATTTATATTAAATATAATTCTTCGAAATACAATGTTGTCCCACAACTATCATATTTTCAGGGTAAACTCTAAGAAAAAATTCTCTCCATGTATATGTGAAAAAGCAATTTAATATAATTTAATTTTACATATTTCAAAAAATATAAATAAATTAAATATAAAATGTACAAAATATTTTTGTAATTTACATGTAATTAAAAGCGAACTGCAGTTTATTTATCATAGCAAATAATTGATCGAAAAATAGGAACAGAATTATACCTTTTCCCAGTAAATATTTCAAAATATCTTCTTGTGCAAATTGTGCAGCTTCGTGCAATGGCCTTTTCATATCTTTGTTAGTAACATCGACCTTAAATGCCAGCATATTAAATTCTTCGCATAGAAATTTCACGATATTTATATTTCCCTCTCGTGTAGCCACATGCAACGCAGTATCGCCGGATGTCTCATAACGAAAGTCGCTCCAATCGCGAATTCCGTGTTTCTCAACTAGAGTTTTCACTTTATGTATGTCTCCACTGTGACAGGCACGTAGAAAATCGCGCGACACATTAGGAATCTCCGATTGCAACATCATTGAACATGCTTCACCGAAAAAAATAAAACTTTTAACTCGATGCAATAGATTATAATAGAAAATCGGAAAAAAAAATGTAGAAAATTTTGAAAAACTAAAAGTGGTAACGAACAATCGGCGAGACTTGAGAGTCAATATGACACGTACTCCTAACACTGCTGCTCTCTCTGTACAAATTTAAAAAGACAATCACTATTGGTGTGATTATACTGACTGCCAGTTCTTCCTTCATAACGAAATACATTTGATATCTTATTTATCGACTACCGGTTATATCTCAGCTCTGTTTGAACAAAGAAAGTAATTTAATCAATAAATATAAACGTTATTATAAAAAAAGCAATAATTTGAACAATTTGAGCAAAAAAGATGACATTAAGTTTTCCAAATAATATTTAAAATAATTTTTGAGTTTGAAACACAAAAGAATATTGAATTCTATATTTACATTTATGAAAAAAATTAAATATAAAATTAGATAATTAAATATATAATAATATTTTTATAGAGAAACCGTACATATATTTGATATTTTTTCTTTGAGATATTTTTTAAAAACGTTACACTTTTATTTTTGCCAACGATTCTTCAATTACATACGAGATAAGACATACCTATATATATATATGTAGGACGAGAGCGAAGGAATGGAAATCAAGGACAAATATATAGTCAAGCTCCATTATGAGGTGTAGGCATGTCAAAATTATCATACATATTGGCTGACTAGATGCCGACAGGAAGATATGCTGTCCGGTCCCAAAAGGTTCGATTATTTAAACAAACCTGATCGAGTGATACGATCGCGGTCACACCCACTACTTTAACGCACCTTCATATAAGGATAACAAGAAATTCTCGCTCAGGTGAGAGATTCTGTATGCCAGGACGAACCCTCATGCTCAGTATTGAAAATCCTATCGTTCTTGAGTTATTCCTAAAGTTAACAAAGTTTTTTTTTTTAATATTTTTTATCTTTTGTAGATTTCAGTTTAATTTTTGACTTTTTTATGTTACTGCATATGAATTTCAAAATTGTTAACGTACATGATTATATGTAAACGCAAGTATTAAAGAAGGTATATTTTATTAATTTATCTGTATATTAAAAAAGGTGAGAAAGAAAGAAAGAAAGTTAAGAAAAACGAAATTAAAAAATCTTTATCAGATTTACAATTGCACTTGAAGAGAAAAATTAATATTGTTAAACTATATTAATCTAATAATAATCTTAATCAATTTCCAGATTTTTATTTTATTTATTATTTTTACAAATAAAAATTTTCGAAGCGTGAAATTATAACACAAACTTAATTATTTTTTATGAAAGAATTTATAATATAATGAAAAAAAACATTTTAATATTTTTGATATTTTTTCTGACATATCGATATTTTAAAGTAACATATAATAATAAATATTGAACATAATATAATATACATTATATATTATGCTTTTAAAAAAAATTATTAAATTTGAAATTTTACCTATTGTTTAAGAAAAATATACTTCTCATGTTATCTCTCTCTCTCTCTCTCTCTCTCTCTCTCTCTCTTTCTCTCTCTTAATATAAATTATAGTTTCACTTACATTGAACTACAATTTCCCGCCAGGCTTTCAACAATTCTCATTTAGCGAATATTACTGAGAGCTGCCTACTGAGTAGGCGGGGTGTGCAACCTTACCGCAGGGTGCACAAATGAAACGATTCGGGGGGGGGG
>NW_017259336.1:2867814-2873408 GCF_001594045.1 Atta colombica | reverse complement strand
GAAACGCGTACGTGAGCAACAATTTCCCTGCGTGCACGCGTCGAAACGAAATTCATGTTGTATGCGCATGGAAATTACGAGTAGCACATGCGTGCGCTTAACTCTCACACATGAATAATAAACGAAGTGCTAATGCGCGCCCCTTCGACACCCCTGCTTCACTTCGTCTTAACTGAACCGGCGTGTCCGAAAGCGTACGGTAATCAGACACCCGCGGTTACATCACTAATTCATTCGCTCATTTTCCATCGTCTATATCGATTGCCGAGTGTCGTTCTGCAATTTTCTTTTATAAGCATATTATGTATTAAAAGCAAAGATTTTGTATCAAAAGATAAAAGTTCTTTTAACAGAAAAAATAAAAATATCAATAGTTTTTTTATCTTATTAAATAATATAAAAAAGTTATTGAATAATAAATTGCGAGTAAATTCTTTTTTAAAAAATATACTTTTATTTTTATAAATAAAAATTTATTTTCTTCTAATTTCTATGCAATATTTAAACTTCGGAACATTTAAATGTTTAAATGGTAAATCATGTTTAAATAGCATTTAAAAATATCTATTGTCATATATCTTTATTAATTATATATTTTATATTTATTTCTATTTTTATTCACATTTTCATTATATGCTTTTAAAATTTAATTTTTATAAAATTTATATCTTGCTCCCAATGCTGTACTAATTGTAATAATTAAATATACATTAGAACATTTAAATGTTCAAAGGGGCATTTAAAAATATTTATAGTCACATTTATTATCACATCTATTATAATCTCTATTGGATTTATACGTCTTACATCTATTTCCATTTTCGTTCACATTGTCATTCACAAGTTTGCCATACGATAAAAGATGTTAAGAATAAGGATCAAACAAATTATTCAATTTGACAGCAGACTTATTGCTTTAAGAGATGAACGATTTTATGACCGGCATCTATTTATCTAATATTGAGTATCTGAATATGATATTAAGGTAGCTAAAACTGTGAAGTTCGATTCGACTAAATGGCAAATGGAGAAGCTAAATGGCAAACGAAAGGATATTTGTCCGTGAATCAAAGTACGGTATTGAGTAGGCGTATCGCCAGAGGAGAGGTTGGGGGAGGGAAGAGGGGTCAGACAGTCGATCTCTCAGTTTAGCCGCTTAACGAGGATCGCCTCCTCTTTAAATGAGACTCGATGACCGAGCGAAAATCCAAAGCGCATCGCGATGACACCGTAAGAAAATTACGAATCCGAACGCTCGCTTGCCTTTCGCATTTATCGCATTTATTTAATCCGCCAATAAATTGTGACCGCTAATAGATTGTGGCGCGTGTCAGAGGTATGTCTCATCATAAAAGTATAACTGAACATGATTCACAGTGAATGGGCAAGTCATTACTAAATTTTTTGTTTTTCTTATATAATAATAAAAATTGCGTATTATAATATAAGTTACATATTAATGTATTGAGTGAAAATTTAGTTTTTTTTCTTTATACATCTCACGTAAGGTAGATTTCTTTTACTTATATACATTTTATATACACTTTATATTCTTTGCGACTGATTTTGTCTGATTATGGATTTCTGTTGATGTTATATATTGATGAATGGTTTTACAAAATTACAAATAGTAATTCATCGTTAAATTTTATAACATTTCTGCTGTATTTTGCCGCTAAAAGTAACAGTACCTTTTGTGAGAGAATGGAAATAGTTACTGCTGTTAATTACAATTAGATACTTGGTTGTAGTAATGATTTGATAATGACGTTGTGAATTCTTTTTGATGATAATATAATATCAGAGTTGAAAGAGTCAATAGTTACTTATAATGGGTTGGAAAAGTTATTCATTACTAAAAAAAAATAACTCGCAATTTGTAACTTATTACTTTTTAATGTAACTTGTAACGGACCCTAACAACATAGACCTCCAGGAGATGTCCTTAAGACATTTAGAGGATGTTCATATTCTTTTGAATATCTTAAAAATATCTCCAGAATGTATCTCAGTGTGCTTTATTAGGGAAGTAACTTTAAACTTGACACACTACATAGCACGCAGAACGTGATTATAGGTCGCAAATGTTGTTGCAAGAGTTAGAAGTATTAACAGATTTCAATTTTTAGTAAATATTCAGATTTTAATTAGTAAATATTCAAGATATTTTGCAAATGTATGTATTTTAAATGTAGAAATCTTTGCCTTAACGCTGGCATTGACATCAGAGCTGTGCAACGCCAGTTCAGGGATATGTTATCACTAGCAGAGGTTAGCAATGTGTAAAAAGTCGACAGGGTGACTTTTCCAGTCATCTCGTCCCCACGTTCTCGAACTTACAGTCGCTGATCGAACGGATGGACCGGACGTGAGACTCCCGTCTTTCAGCGGACGTCCCCGTCTCTCGAGATACTCTCTTTCGTGTCTTTCTCTCCACCGAACGACGAAAGAGGAAACTTCCTGCGGCTCCGGGTCGATCTTTCGGGTGCGGCGGTGCAATAAAAAACAGTCCAGTCAGCGGGGCGTGGATATCGCCGATGGCACGGACGGCCACGTCGCGTTCGTCGAGTCGACGATCGCCTCTCAGCCCTATTGCACTACGCCGCGCCCGTTTCTTTATTTATTCCTTCGCCGTTTGCGTTTTCGGTTTATTGTCACGACCCGTCCGAATGGCATTTGTATCAGCAAGTTTGTCAATTGTTGAGTTTTTGTGTATTACGTCGTTTTTAATGTAATATGTTTGTTTATTTAATAAAAGAATCTTTTATTTGTATATATAAAAAAAAACCAGTGTACATGTGTTTGTTTGACGATTTATTTATTTCATACATAGTTTCAATTAATCAATTTATCAATTAATCAATTTATTTTTGTAATTGATTCAAATTTATGCAGATTGATTTATGTGACGCAGAAATAGAGTGATGTACATGTACTAAAAAGCCACCTGTTATATTATTGACGTCTGTCCTATTCCTTCCGCTACTCTTTGTTTATTATTTTTATTTATATTGCATCAAAAAATTTGGAAAATTGTGTGTGTACACTTTAATCAAATCAAATTAATTTACTTTATTGTTAATTTTTTTATCTATTCATAATTTATATATAAATATGCTATAATTAAAATAATATTATTTAAATTTTTTTTTTGCGTTTAGATAATAAATTCACTAATTAATCTATATTTATCTTTTTGTCTATTATCTAATTTCTCAGTATTCTTTATTATTTAAAAAAAAAATTTATATTTTCTAAAATTAAAATCACATTTATATTTGATTGTTTTAAAAACAAGATATTTTACTTTCTAATAACTGTAATATATAATCATTACAGAATAAGCATTATCAACAGAAGCCATTCAGCATCACTAATAAGAAAAGAGAAAACAGAGAAGAGAAAGCCACCTAAGCCGTGTCGACGAAATTCCGCAGGAGCTGTCATCACGTCTTCGTCATCATCGTCACCGTCGTCGTTCGCATTAGAACGAATTGGCACAAGATGTGGGGGAGACAGTGTCTGAACAGGCTGGATAGAGGAAGTTGGTTAGCCGCTGGTAGCCAGGATATCAGTATCAACGCGGTGTAATCAGCGAACCACGCCCATTGGCGCTATGCTCGCTTCGTTCCGCCCACTACGGCAATTACACCCTCGAGTCACCCACTGGAGGGGAACATTAAATTCTCCCCCATACCCCCTCGCCAGAATGCTCTACTCGTTCCACCTCTGCATCACCCCTTCGACTTCCTTTCTTACCTTCATTCTCCTTTTGCAGCCAGTTGTTTCTTCCAAAGTTTCTTTTCTCTTCCTGTGAATCTTCTCTTTGTTGTCTCTCTTTCGATTTTTATTTCTAATTGCTGCTCGCCGAAGTATAAACAAAGTAGAATAAAATGATTATCACCAAAATAATTATCTCATTTTTTCAATTCTCTTTCAATTATTGAACGTGTATTGTTTGCATTGTACAAAATATTGTAGGCTGAATTATATTTTTTTAGAGATCAAATAATTAGTTTATCTACTTAATATAAAATGTATAATTGTTATGTAAGTAGATAAACCAAGCTATATGTGCGAATATAGTTATGCATTAAAGTGGCTCCAGACATGGCTAATGTATCCCATATTAGCAAATATTACACATCTACATTATATACATATGTCATATTAATTATCTATACAAATATAGATCAATATTTAACAAATGTGTACAAAGTTGGCGTACGTCAGCCATGTCATCTAAAATCAATTTTAATTTCTCATGTTTCTTGTTTATCTGATTGATTTAAAATGAGATTTAGAAATAGTCGATAAAACAAATTTTTAAACTTCGATAATTTCACAATATAATTATGTTTTACTCATTCAATTACTTGAAATTAATTTCCACAATGAGTTTCTGCGATTTGCGTCGTATTCTTGGACAATTCACGTATTTCATAATGCAGCAGTCATCCAATATACGTTATGATACAGTAAAATGAGCTGCATGCTTACGATTTTAGTAGCTATACTATGGATGCGCTCCGTTATGCGCTTACAGAACTTGTAAGCATCATATATCATTGTTTAATATACTTGATAGACAACAAAGATGAACTGATGCTTTTAGCGTATAAGCGTGATGAAAACGGAACGTACCTTATATCGTTAAATGCAACAGCGTGTAAAATAGTCATGGAAATAATGCTAATAAAATTATTCAGCAAGAATAGGCAAGAAATGTTCATTTTATCTCAGCACGTTGCAGAAAATATTATTTATCGAACTTTTCTTCGAAGAAATCTCGAGCTTCTATGACTATTAAAAATTACTCTAATTGTTTGACATTTAATTAAAATCTGTTCGTGATAATCTTTTTACAAATATTATAAATTTTCTGTTAGGTTAATTTTTAAACATGCATTTTTTTTTATATTTGCAAATTTAGCTTGGTGTTAATTTTGCATTAAATGAGGAAATGATTGATTAAGGTCAAGTAGAAAAAACAAATGATAAAAATAAGAAATGGGAAACATAAATTAATCGAATTTTAAAGAATAAGGATCATATAATTCATATAGATAAATTTGGATTGGTTTTATTCAATATTGACAGTGAAGTTTGATATTAATAGCTCCAATAATTATTGAATGCTTAAATATATACCGGAAAAAGACTAATGAAAAATGAGCAAAAATAAAAGGTAAAAAGCAGATCATCAGTAACAAAAAATTAAAAATATGATAACGCACTTTTATATTTAAAATTATTCTACATAAATCTACATGTTTAGTTTTTTGTTTAATTTAATTTTTATAAAAACTTGAATATCGTCGCGTATATTATCATGAAGTATTATACAACCATATATAGTTGGAAAATTTATGTTGAACATATTTTATGTGTTACCGAACAGTCCATGCAAACATTTATGTTAATTTAACATGAGATAAATATAGAAAATAACACAAACATGATTAATAGAAAAATGTAATATTTTGACACAATTTGTTTCCAAATTTTGTCAAAGTGTTACATTTTATATATTAAATTAAGTCTTACATTCATTTTGTATTCATTTGTCTTAGAATTTACATTTAAAATTATTA
>NW_017259336.1:2853785-2867714 GCF_001594045.1 Atta colombica | reverse complement strand
AATGTTCAGATCAACTCTATTTAAATATTATAACAAGGATTGATTTCATCACAAGCAGAAAATGTTTTTTACGTACAGTATCAAAAAAGGTTTCGAGTAACAGATTCAAATTGAAAATAGAATTTATACTGTTCACATGTTAGAATTTAGCGATTTCAATGCCCGATGAAGGCTACTATTCGATGTCTTTTAAGATAAAGAAAAACATAGATGTAACTAAAGTTCATTTTTTTACTAAGAAAGATTAATTTAAATTTAAATAAATTAAATTAAATTGTATAAACCTTGTTTTTTTGGCAAAATTAATCAAAATTTTTAATATAATACAAATAAATAATAAATTACTTATAACTTATAAGGATTAATATTAGTGAGAAATCGAAAATTAATTAATTTATCAAATTCAACTTAATTTTGCTAAATTTATAACTGTGTGTTTAAAGAATATGAAGAAAATTGTATCAAGTACAGATAGAACGACATTCGACAGACGTCCAGAACAGCATGAGAGGGCATTCGCTACGCTCTCTCGTGCCGCGATTTGTCCGCTCAATTTCACGGTTCTTTCGGGAAAAATGGGAAAATCTCTCCTTTTGGCCATGGCAACGAGTGTGGGAAATAGACCGCGTTATTCTCCCGCGGTTGACTCTGCGACACGCCCATGGCGAACGCGCGGATTAAAACGTTCCTTTCAGTCTTATGCTCACCGCGCTAGTAATGAACGGTTTAATGCTAGCGAATAATCATAGGGGACTGTAGTTTAATTCAATTATGTTATATTTGAGTTGATGCGAAAAACACAAACAAAATATATATGCACGCGTGCGAGACGTAATATAAAATTATATTAATAACAAAAATAATAATTTTAAATTTTTCAATGTGTGTTTGTAGAATTATAATATTGTATTAAAATAACAAACATACAGCTCGATTTATATTTGATATTTTTACAATATTTTGCTTAAATGATATTTTAATAATATTATTCTTAAATGAGGAAATATATTACATTATGCGATTTATTTAATGGAGTAAACATTCTTATTTCTAAAATAACTTTTTAAAATAAATTTTGATTCTTTTTTAGATGATAATTTGATTTTACATACATTATTATCTATTTGTATTTGTGCATATCATGCATTACTAAGTATAGCTAAATTTTCGAATATATTTATATAGTAATTACCTATTTTTTATTACCTTCAATATCTTCTTTAGAAGTATACAGTTCTTGGAATTATCCATATTTTGCAAAAAGGTGATACAAAGATTCCTTTTTTTAATAAATAAAGACATTTTTTAATAAATAAAAATATATATTTAAAAAAGACCAAAAAATTAGTAAAAAGATTAATCATAGATATTATCATGATCTCAAATAACAAAATATATAATTATTCTTTCACTGAGTGGTTTATGTGAATTTTCTTGAGATATTCCATGATTTATTGGAGTTCTAATACTTTAGATATTAAAAGAATTTAAATATTTTAACTTTAAATATTAAAAATGCTACATTATAAAAAGATCGAGTCTTAAAAATACATTTATTTCCCTTAACTTTGATAGAGCAGAGTGCCCTCGATCGACTAATCTGTTCTTTGCGATGATAATCGAAGCCACTGTCACCACCACAATTTCTGGATAGCCTTCCGGAACGCGTCCGCGGCACGATTATTAGTTTTCCGCTTCTTCCGGAAGCCGTCGGCTCGTTCTCATCGACCGCAAAGGACGTGGTAACGTCGCCGTCCACAGCTCATCGTACGTTACCACGCTGTATAGGGGAGAGTCGTTCTTTCCGTGTCCTCCGGGTAGGCGTGGCGGCGTCGGGAGAGATGATTTATCCCTCGCGCGAGGCGCAGTAACTGCCGAGATCGCTAGCTAAACGACCACGCCGGTCCTTTTCGTATTAACCGTAATGCACTCTGCTTTGCTATTGTGTACACTGTATACGATCCCGATCCCTCCCTTCTTCCCCTTTTGCTCCTATAAGGTCCCTTCAACCCCCTTTTCAACTACCACTGACGATCTTTCGTGTTTTTCCACCTCTCATCATCTTCTTCTATATCATTTTAATATTCTTGTAAAATTTTTCCGTTATTTGCAAAAGATTTCTGATTGTCGTAAAAATTACAGAAATGTTACTTTATTGAGATTATCTCTGCCACTTGTTCTCTGCCTGCTAGCTTGTTTTATGTTGTTGTCCTTTGCTTTTAAAAGTAAATTGATAGCTAGATATTATTACTTTATATTGTCGTTTCGTTGTCAGAAAAAACTTTTTTTATTTTTGGGCAATATGTCACATTGATCCAGAAATAGCAAAATAATATAATTTTAATGAATAGTGTATATTTATACCGTAGTATGGTGTTTCTATTCATTTATATATCTGTTTTTTAAGGATTGTAATAATCGTAATATTATTGTAAGAAAAAAATCATGGTTGAAAAAGCAAAACTTTATAATAAACTAATTTACAAAGTTTTATATAAAAACATCTGAAGACCGTTTTTAGAATTTTTTACGCTCAGTCCGAATCAGTCATCGAAATATTTCCATCATCAGGTCCGATTTGTGAAATATAAGAAAATATATCTTTTTTTCCAATATATACAATATAGACAAATTTTATTAAAATTAGAAAACAAACAGAAGAACGTTTAATTTTTGTTTTTATATGACTTTGGATTAAGTTCACTTCTCAGAGTTTAAAAGCATTCCTCTCAATATCTCCGATAATTTTTTCAATTACCTCAAGTCTTAGTAGAATTCGCCTTGATCATATTTGACAGATTCAATATTTGGAAAGAAATGCTATATCTTAAAAATTAAATTAAAATTAAAAGGCTATATTTTAAAAATTCAATCTAATGAAATTTTTTTGGCGATTGTTTCGAACTTAGCGTTCCAAAATACGAAAAAAATGGTTTCCCTTTCTTGCACTAAAAATAAAATTTAAATTTTGTAAACTGGTGTAATTATTACGATGTCTCAAAAATAATATCATATATTTTAAAAAGTATATAATTATTAAATTAGGTAACTCTTGTTGATGTGACGTATGCTCTTATTACTTACCTAAATAGAAGAGATCACCTGTCATCAATTATTGCGTCGAGAAAAAAATTCGGTGCTCGCATATTTCCATCGTGCTTCCGCTTCAAAAGTCACGGCTGTTCCGAGTCAAAGGAGGCTAAATCGAATTAGCCGGCTGACACATTGACGTGTTTTGCATCGTGTATCGTCCTACAGTTGCAGCGGCTTGGCCGAACCCGGCATATGGGGTCACGCCTACGAGGTGAATGAAGGGGGGTCCGGATTTCGGCCGTCGATCCCTTTTAGAGGCTCGGGGCCGCACGCGCCGTAGCCTGCGAAAATGCGCAATCCGCCGATTTGGGACGACGAGATGATCCCGTGGGAGCACCCGATGACGATGAGTCGACCCGGGACGGCCCCCTCGAGGACCGCGACAAAATTGTCAAAACAAGGCAAACGCTGGAGGCCTTCGATTAGCGATCTCTAGTTGATCGAATCGGCAGAATCGAAAGTCGGCAAACTAACTTGGAATATGTAATCTATTATTTAAAGCTCGTTATATTGATAATATGCTGTACTTTGAATACAAGACTCTGGAAGAATTCAATATCCTGATTTAGGATTTGTCATAATTTACTTGATTTCTAAAGATTTCTTACCCTGTAAGATGCATCAGATCAATTACACTAATTAGCCTAGCTACCCGATTTTTAAAGCTCATACTTTTCCGATTTTATTGCAACAATACAATTTGTATAAACTTTCCTTAATATGTAAACATTTTTGGTTGCCAAGAGATTATGTAAGTGCCGGTTTTTTAACGAGTCGTCCTTCTTGATCAGAGTCACAATTGTGCCGGGGGTGGGTATAAGAGGCAAACGATATATATTTCGGATTATAGTCGCACGTTTTATTGCCGACACGATATTACAACGTATGCAAGTCTATAGCTCAACGTTTTGTGCGCTTCCGCTTTATTGTAATGTTTCGCCGATGTAATGCAGCTGCAATGATCGCACGGCTAATCGATACGCGATATCGCTGCCACGTAATAGTTGCCGGCCGAACTGAAACTCACTGCTTTAATGTAAACTATCTACAGCAAGTACAAGTTATGGTTGTTTATGTCAAGTTATCTACGTGTACGTGTATATTTACAAACTTCCTTGCTATTTACTATTTACAATGCGCGCTATATAAAGTCGGAACTCTCATTTTCAAAAAGTACTTAATTCAAAATCATCTTAATCACCTTCTTTATGTAAACGATTACTTAAAGTATTTTTGCACTTCAATTAAAAATCACTGTTATTAATAATATATTGTATTAATTATTTTCCGATTTGTTAATATTTGAGAACATTATAGATATGTATTCACTCACAATTTTCTCAAAAAATGAAAAATTATTAAAAAAGAAAATACGTTAAATACGATATCCATTTTATAACAATTCACATTTTTAAGCTAAAATATAAAAATACTCCAGATATTTAATCCTAATATATCAAGAGTTCATTAAAGTGATTTTCGTGTATTTTAGAAAATTTAAAAAAATTGGATGTAAAAATTGATGTAATAGAAAGCGAATTAAATAGGGAGAAAGCTAATATACTGACATAACTAAGAAAATTAAGTTTTAAAAAACAGAAGAGAAACTATTTTTTTTAACCTAATAGAAAATAATTGACTAAGTAATATCAGCAAAAAAGATTTTTAACATGATTAAATTATTTTTGTCATTTGATAATATTCTTAAGACTTCCACGGGTCCTTTCTATATAAAGATTATGCGTTTCGCGAGTTTCTTACGTCCAGATCCATTCTTAGAATGTCAACGTTTTGTGTACCTTGCAGTTTACTTCATCAGAGCGAGGAACAGCCTGATACTGTATCAGGTTGCTCCTCGCCCGTGAGTCTCAAGAATATTATCAAATGACAAAAATAATTTAATCATGTTAAAAATCTTTTTTGCTGATATTACTTAGTCAATTATTTTCTATTAGGTTAAAAAAAATAATTTCTCTTCTGTTTTTGAAAACTTAATTTTCTTGATTATGTCAGTATATTAGCTTTCTCCCTATTTAATTCGTTTTCTATTACATCAATTTTCACATTCCAATTTTTAAAAATTTTCTAAAATACACGAAAATCACTTTAATGAACTCTTGATATATTAGGATTAAATATCTGGAGTATTTTTATATTTTAGCTTAAAAATGTGAATTGTTATAAAATGGATATCGTATTTAACGTATTTTCTTTTTTAATAATTGGCATTCCAAGAATGGATCTGAACACGGAAGAAATCCGTGAAACGCATAATCTTTATATTTTTATTTTGCAACCTTTAAAAAGGTACTCTTTTTGAGTTATAACGAGTTCAATGATTTTTTAAGAAATATTAGATTATTTTTGCTAATTGATAGAGTAATGTTTGTATATTTATAACTCATACATTAATAACTCGAAAATCACAGATTTTGTTGTGTCACTTTCAAAATGAGGAAGTGATTTTATAATAATTACTAAAAATATAAAAAAATTACTTAAAATCAAAAATATCAGAAACTTTATGCTATTGTTGCTTATGCACAATAATTTGACTTAAAAGAAAAAAATATTCATTTCAGTGTGCTCTTGTCTGATCGAGCAACACAAAAATGCAATAGAAGTTATATAAGACAAAGAAAGAGTTCGTGTTTATCTTCTTATAATGTTTCACATTTGTCATAGCTGTTTTTAATTTTTTGATTGATATTATATTTAATTTTAATGAGAACTCGACTTCATCCTATCACGCGTGCGTCTTACACCAGTGATCGATCTACTTCTATTTGTTCCTTTTATATTTTTCTGTCAAACATCCAAGTTTATCCGTTCGCGACGTTCACTACCTTCCGGAGGATCCGAGACCGGCTCGATGCGCTGGTACTGCAAAGGCCCTTAGACCACCCCCGACCCCGATTTCCACCCCCATGCCGGCGCCCAGAGGCGGCTGTACCTGACCACTCAAATTCACTGATGTATTTACTAGTCCCAAAGCATCGCTCAACACTGATGACGACGCTCCCGAGGACCCACCCTCGACCGAAGTCGGTCTCGCACGCGGTGCTCTCGCGCACTTCTCCAGATGATGATGATGCGATCTGACTGCTAAACGGCTCACGTGCACTGGTATCGGTACTACAATTCTTGTACCGGAAGTGTGTTGTCCCGTGGCACCATTGTGGCGTCCAGAAGCACTGGAGGCCGTCATGGCTGCCGCCGCCGAACCGACGCCGACGCCTCCGCCGCTCAGTCCGGCCTTCACCCGTTTCCATTTGGCACGTCGATTTTGAAACCAGATTTTCACCTACGTCAAAGTTATACATCATCGATTTTATGTAGTTCTCTTAATAGAAAGAAAGAAATTGTAAGAAGTTTGTATGATAATGCAATTTGGTATAAATAAAAGAAAAAGTTAAAATGTATTTAAAGACATTGGACCTGTAACTAGACTTGGTGGAATAAAAATTTAGGACACTCGTAAGATATGCGGGCCAAGATAATATTTTTTGCAATAAAATTATTTAATATGTAATTTTAATATGTAATTCAACATTTAACGATGTATTTAACAATGTAATACACATTAGTGCGTCCAATTAAATTCATTGGTTGGTTTGTAATTTTGTTTAAATTATTCGAATTCATGATGTGCATTTTCTAAGATTTTCCGTAATTTTTCCTTTTTTTTATTTTTATTGCTTTGGTAATTCTAATATTAATTAATATTATTGTGAATTATTAATTATTAATATATATCGTAAATTTTAATATTTTTAGACTTTTACATAAATAAAAATTAATTGATCAATTTAATCATTTATATATTGTAACAAAAATTACAAAAATTCTGAAAAAATACGTATTATGATATTCAGTAATTTAAACAAAATTACAAACTATTATTTTGAGTGTGCCAATAATTCTAATATTATTATTATTGCAAATGATTAATTATTAACATAATATAGTAGAGAGCGCCTAAGGATCAGTCAAAGTTGGAAGTTGCGAATAATATAATACAATATTTTTGGTTCATGAATTTAATTAATCTCAAATGTGACTGTGCGCCGAAGATATTAAAACACAATCAATTTGAGATGATGCTGATATTCGCGAATCAAAACGTTCGAACAATCGAATTAATTATAAATTATTAATATTTTAAATTTTAATATTACATCTATATAAATCTCTACTTTAAGGAAAATACGATTTTATTTGACTGAATCCTAATTTATTTTAAGATCTTATTTTATAATTCCTAATTTAGCTCTTGATATTAAGCTCTAGCTGTATGTACAGCTCATCGATTATTACTTTAGTTTGGCACTGACCTGCACCTCCGACAGTTTCAATGCGTGCGCTATATGCGAGCGTTCTGTTAGGCTCAAGTACTTCTTGGCGTGGAATTCGCGCTCCAGCTCGAGCAGCTGTTCCGAAGTAAACGCGGTACGTCGCCGACGAGCTTTGTTGCCGGCACCTGATGCTGATGAATTCTGTCCATTCTCTAAAGGCCTATTAGGACTTGGGGCGGCATTGCCGACACCGCTGACGACGCCGTCGGAAATGTCATGACTCTCGCCAGAACCCGCAGCTCCGCCACCCTCTTCGTCGCTTTCGGCTGATGCACGACCATTCTCAGATCCTGGAACATATAAATAATTATATAAATGATTATACATTAAATGATTATGAGACACCTGTCAAATATAATCTTTTATTTATACATATATATGATACCAGCTTGTAATATAATTAATAGAATAAAATAGAGAGCTACTTTTGATAACGAAATAATGCAAAAAATTGCAAAAATAATTTACATTACGTTTATATTTCGTTAGTAATACTCATTGTTTAATCACAAGGAATTTAACATTAATTACAAAGATAAATAATGAAGAATGTAAAAAATTTGCTTGTCAATTACTTCTATGATTAATCTATAACTGAGATTTGTGTAAGAGCAAATATTTGGTATTTGAAATCTATAGTCGTCAAATAAAACTGCACAATTCCAAGGATTGAAATCCACGACTAACTTTCACGACATTAAGTTATCAAGAGAGTTTATCGCTATCGAGAGAACATCGCGGTATGTATAGCCTGACGGCTATTTAATATGCGGAGCAGATTGGTCGTTCCTTCATAAAAGTTGCGTTCTTCGATCGTCGACAACGTTTTCCCGTTCGTAATTTCCCGTACAACGTTTTTTTTCCCCCTTCATCCGCGAGACAGTTGAGCACGGCATGCAATATGCACTGAGATACGAAACAAAGTTACCACGGAGTTTGATGACTCCGTCGGTTCATTATTTATTGAAAATTATTCCTACAGAGCACGGTTATAAGTTCCATTCGAATGGCTCGTGTTCGGCTGATTCGACTGGATGGGAACGGAAATTTGCGTCAACGAATGTCCACGACAGAAATATTTATCAAAGATTACTTTTGATACCAAAGAAGACTTTTATATAAGAAAATTAATCGACAATTTTAAACATTTTGAAAATATCTCGATTTTCGAAATAATTTTAAATAAGAAGATAATTATATAATTTATTCTCTATAATTTCGAAATCGATTAATGCCACTGAGAAAAATAGTTTAATTAGATTGAATAATAATTCTGGTATAAAATGAACAAATCAGAATTTTCTAGTTAAATCTGCTAGAATTCTAGTTGAGATAATTAGAATTCTGATTGATATTCTGGTAAAAATGAGAATTCTAGTAGATTTTATCAGAAATATTATATTAATTAGAATTCCGGTTATCTCAGGTTATCTCAACTAGAATTCTAATAAATTTAATCAGAAAATTCTAATTCATTCATTTTCAACTAGAAATTTTTTTCAATGTGTATCACAATCTACATTATTTGTATAAATGCAATGCTATTAACATGTTAAAATAATTGCAAACATGCTATTTGACAAAATATCATATAAGATCCAACCGAGATAAATTAAAATTTATAGACATGTAATACACATTTCTCTTAGAAATGATATAAATAGAATCGTATAAGTTTCTTCTCGCGCGTTGTATTTTCTCCACAACCGCACGTGATCAACACAACTTTTCCCACCGCAACGTGGCCAGGTCGCATGATCAAAAGCTGATCGTTATTTGCGGGCACATTATTTCCTGCTAAAGTTCGTTGTCAACGGTCAACTCGGCTATGGTCAGCCTGACTTATTCATTAGCCGCGATTCGCGTCTTTCTTATCCGAAGTTCGCGGTCTGACCGCGCGTTTATGGCAACGCGCAACTTTTCTCCATGCGGCGGTTTGATGCACTCTCCAGTCATTGATTTATTCAGAAGGTTTCGATTAAGCGAGCGGAACGCTTCCGCGAGCGTACACGGGCGTTGTCCTCTGCCTATCGTCTTTACACTTCGCGCCAGAATCGAGCATGTGGATCGATTCGCGAGAACGATGTCGTTACATCCTCGTTTAACTGATCTCGGCAAGGTGAAACTTTTAAACCACACTTTTCTAGCGAATAGAGTTACTGAATCTATAACCCGAAACTTAAACACGACATTGAAATTGATGGTTTTGTTTGAAACTGCCCAATTCAACTTTCCTAGGGTGTGATTCACTTTACACTACAAATACTTTAAAGCATTTTTTCTAATTGATCAATTCGTAAAACTTTTTCTTTTAATTAGTCAACGAAGCATTTGCAGTGGATTGCACTCATAGTGAATAGGTGAAAGCAACAAAAGATCGAATAAGCATATGAGTTATAAAGAAAAGCTTCGTTTTTTTCAATTGAGAAAGAAATTTTTAATGGAGAAGTAAAGAATAATATCCAGGATTCAATATGAATTAATTAGGATATGAAATTTAAATTGTATCAAAAATTTCTTTTACTAGTTTAAATGATTACTAGTTTAAATTGATTGACATAGAAAATATTGTAAAAGGGAATATTGAATTTTAATTAAATGTGTTAAAAGAAAATTTATGCAACATTAAATAATTTTGCTGAATATTATATCAAATGCAAAAAAGTATCTATTGTGCTACATTAGAGGAGAATAATAATACATACATAAAGTTGATCAATTTTTAAAAAGTAGAATAATTTGATCACTAAATCGATCACTAAATCAAGTTGCAAATTTACCCGCCAATTACACGAACACGCAACAGATTAATTGGGTCGCGGCATCTTTATCGATTTCACCCTAAGAAAAGCTGCTGGTATCTGATATGTTCAAAGTAATATTAAAATATTATCGATTTGCCGTGCACACATACACACACGCATACATTTAACAATAATCGGTGAAAATAGTTGGCATATTCCATATTTCCATAGCTTATGTTTTATTTAACTGTTAGCAAGTGGTAATTATTGAAAACTGTCAACCGGAGCAACCGGAAATCAAATCATTTAATCTTCATCACCGATTCATCGCCAGTGAATCATCGGTCGTTCATGTCTAATTAATTTTCTCTATCTATTTGATTTTGCTGTTTCCATTTTATCAATTGCTTGTTCATTAGCTGATTTCTGACATTTTCTTCCTATTTGAGAATAAGAGAGAGAAAGAGAGAGAGAGAGAGAGAGAGAGAGAGAAAACAATTTTAATATTAAACTCTTTAACTCTTTGTGGATATAGAATCTTCGTTTGGAGTCACCCCTTTTGTTGTATATATTGCTTGTTCAATTTTTGTGAAATTTGGCTTATGGAGTAATTTGATTTGTCTATTCAAATCTGAGAGCAAAAATAAAAAATTAAAAATGAAGGATTTAATATAATAGACAGAATTTCAAAAAAATATAATAAAATATATTTGATTATCATAAAAAAAAGATTTTAAGTGTTAATTGCGATGTAACATTAAGTTTCCAATTTCGCTTTATTTAAAGCTCAATAGTGCTAAATAAACAGTTAGTATACTGAGAAAGAGATTTCCAAATTGACTTTCAAACTCTGATTATAAACTCTGCAACACTAAATTCTCCTTCACAGAGATTACTATCCTTTTTTCGATATCTCCAGATTACATTCAAACTCAGAGATATCAAGAATCTCTTAAAATCGATAATCAGATTATTTTTAATTTGAATTTTAAAATTCTAAATTGAAATTAAAGCGACTTCGAAAACTTTTAAGAAACAAGATCTTTCTCTCAAAAATAAATTGCTTTGTTAAAAAGTTATGAATTAAAATATAGCAATATATAATTATATAATATATTTATAAATAACAATTAGAATTGTGAATCTAATTGTAGAACTATTTTTGAAATTTTCTTTCTCTAAGCTTTTAAAATTCTTCTTTTAAAAAGCTTTTAAAGTTTTTAAAATTCTTCAATCATTCATAAATTATTAAATTTCTTAAATAGATAAATATGATTTTACTCTAAAAATTCTTAGATATTGAAATTTTTATATTGTTTGAGACGTTATTTTTAAAAGTAATAGTTTTTTAATATAAAAATTATATAATTTTTATTCTTTAATCTTATTTTTCAAATTCAAAATTTAATTCAGATATTATGATTTTTATCATTAGTATTATTGGGTTGTTCATGCGGAAAGTTCATGCCGATTTTGAAGGAAAATTGAAACGCAGAAGATTTAAATTTTAGTATACATTTATTAAATTTAAATCTATTGCGGCACGAACTTTTCGGACAACCCAATATTAATCTTTTTCAAGATTATCATTTTAAGATTCTTAGATCTTTTAAAAATTCTTATCTAAAAAAAATAAAAAAGTTTTATGACATAATAAGTCCACAATAATAAATTTAGATAATTCAATAATAAATATAAATAATGATAAATACAATAATAAAATAGTGAATACAATAATAGTGAAATTAATTAAATTATCTTGCTGCCATAACATTTCGCATAATGACTCGAGGTTTCGATCGATCGGCGGAATCGTGCCAATCTCAGTATTGTTGTTACCAAGAGCACTATACCTTTTTTTTCGCGACAAGTACGGTGCGGTCCTTCACAAACAAGATGCGATCCTCCCATATCATGTCGGACGCGCCACAGGATCTCCGTATTCGGGCAATGAATAACGAAAATTCACGAACTAGGGAAACTGCGAGAAAAGCGAAAAAAAGTTCGAGGGTCGAATGCTATCGTTCGAATTGCAAGTATAGGTAGCAAATAGTGAGGAAGCGATTTATGCATTTGCAATAAAGTGCAATAATTCTCTATACTGATTATGAGAAAAAGAACTTAAAAATTTATTTGTGAGATATGATATTTATTTGACTAAAATAAATTTTTAAATTTTTAACGGAGAAAATAAAATTTATTCTTGGCAAATAAACTATCTATTTTATTCTTTATAATTAATAAGACATACAAGGGATAGAGATTTACAACTAATATATTTCACAAAAATACTTCACAGAGAAACGTAGAATTATAAGTCTTCATTCAATCAAAATTTATATATACTAATAAATATCGAAGAAAATATTATATGTAATATTTACATGCGAATATTTCGACTATTTTTTGACTTACAATCAATGTAGTTTGATTATAATTATATCAACTGTATATTTCTTTTCAATCTTCTTATATTTTTCTTCAACAAGAATCTATAATGTTAATTGTAAATCAGCATTAAAAAATTAAAGGAAAAAGATTGTGAAAAATTTGAGACGCTTTATATGATGTCAGATAAATACATGGTTTCATCTCGTTATATAGAACACTTTTAGACAATTGGATACTTCGTATCTTTTTTGCTATTTTAGTAACTTGGTGATAAGGTTTCAATAGCCACGTGCATTTCTAGCCGTGGGGGAAATACGTCCGGCTTATTAAGTGTTAAGAAGGCAAGCGAGATTCGCGACCTCGTTCTGGAATAATTTGCTCGATCGTGGCCCGATATAGCGCCCGACGCGATCGATCGATGAACCTCGCCGGAAGCAATTATCGGGATCGGGCCAGAGGAAACGCTCATTCGCTGCTCGCGTATCACTTCGTGAGTGTATTTTTGGATGTGCGACATGAAATTTCAATTGGGCTTATTAACGGATCGCTCTGTCAGTTTGCTACACGATGACGTTACGAATATTGCGACGATCGATATAGCGCTGCGCCAGTTCATCCGTTTCTTCTTCCTTTTTCTTCCTGCATGAATCGCATACTCCGAATAAAATATCTGTCTGTATTCTCACGGCTGTAATCAACAAAGGATTAAGATACAAGAAGAATAAGCTATAAATGAAGTGATATAATTGCCTGAGATATTTTTTGCAATAAGTTTTTTCTGTCTTTCTCTCTCTTTCTCTCTCCCTCCCTCCTCTCTCTCTTGAATTATTGTAAGATGCTAATAGCATCATTATCAAATTGTAATATTATTACTTCAGCTTCAACTTATAATTGCGTTTCAAATCCGACAGTAAGCAATGCATTTTTTTATGTGTAAATTCTAAATGTATCAAAGATATATTTAGAATTTACGTTATAAAAATACTATTAGAATCAAAATCTAATATCGATTGTATTGACCCTTTCTTTATTTATTTGATTTATTCAAAATGATAACGTTTGATACATATATAGAGTTTTTTTTATTTTTCTAAGTTCTTCTATATCAGAATAAATCTCTTTCTATAATATAATCTTAAGTTAACAATTGAAGACTCAGAATGCGAGCAAGGAAAAAAATGTTTATAATATATAATTTAATGAAATAATTATGTATGTTTGGTAAAATTATTTTATAGGATGTAAGAAACAAGATACAAAGAACTTGTCGCCAATTATATATGCATTGTATTAGACTTTGTGATTAAAAGAAGATGCAAAATATTAAGTAATCAATTAAAAATATC
>NW_017259336.1:2849578-2853685 GCF_001594045.1 Atta colombica | reverse complement strand
ATATATATATATATGATTTTATATGTTAATAGTTTTTCTAACAGAAGAGCAATAGTAAATTATTAAATAGTTAAATTATTAAATAGCAATTAGTAAATTTTTGGTAATTGCTTATGCATGTTTAATCATCAGATTATAAATATTTTCAATTCTGATGTTTAGAAGTAACATTTTGCTATTTCATTTGAGAAATTTTAATCGGTTGATGGATAAATATTACATAAAATGTATCGACAAATTTCTTTTATAAGTATGTCCTCAATTAATTATGTTGTAATATAATTGCTATATCATCCAGGCAGTTATAGGCACAGGTTATATACCGGCATCGTTAATTCTGCACAGCTGGCACATTATAAATATCGCACGATGCTTGTCGGCGTCGCAGCGGTTCTGGAGAACGACGGTTTCCATTCACAGCGATGCGACAATCATTTTGTTACATGTTACTGGCTCGAGGAGCTCCGTCCTTCATATAATCGCCTTCATCTCGGTCCTGATGGCTATGAATGACGCGTTCTAAAAGATCCTTTCGTCTCGTACGCCAAATCGAAATATGATCCTTCCGCTCGTCTGACGCGTGATACGTTAATCGGCTTCCCGCCGCAGAATCGGTGAGTGCGATTAAAATTCAAGTGGCATTCGATGATTATCTTCCTGTATGCCTTTTGAACATCATCGAATTAGATTCGAATACAGTTCGGAAATAAACGATTACACTAATTACCTACACATAATTTGTTCATTTCACACATAATTTCTTCATTGCTGTAGGTAGAAATTAATAATACAAAGTTATTTCTGTCAATGAAATAATATTGAAGTATTATATTTCGTGTATACATGAAAATCTTGAAATAAATTATGACTGTTCCACATTAGTTTTAATTTCATTTAATATAATTGTGAATCTTTTTAGATAAATCACAGAAGTTAATTCTAATTTATTACAACAGTTTCTGTTGTAATAAATTAAAACAAAGCCAAAAATTATCGGAATATTAAAATCGCAACAATGAGTGTATAATTTCGCAATTACACAGAAATAAAAAGTAATAGATAGATTGCTAGTTAACGTTAAAAAATATTTTATTTTTGTAAATAGTTTACAATGACATATAAAAATAATTTTATTTTGTTTACCGTAAATGTCATTTACAATTAGTTGTCGTGTGACACAATTTAATTCATCGTTTCAAAGTATTATTTTATCTATCGGTGAACTCGTTACTCGATTTCGAAATGAAACAAGATTTTATGAACGATCATTTGATTACCTGAAGCGACGGCGAATCAAATCATTCTGCGTCGCCGTGAATGGAACTCTGAATTTTGCATAGACACTCAAAAGCTTCGTTCGAGACTTCCACATATCCAATTCATGTAGCCAGGTTTCGTGTTCTCATGATGAAAACGCCGTTAACACACTTTCTGTCGTGTCACATCTGGGCCATTGATTAATAATTCGTTGTTGAATATCGTGAGACTCGTTCTCGTTTCAAAGTACTTATCTGCCACTAATTCAATATATCTATACGATGTTCGTGGATTTGATATTTTCGTTCTTCTCCGTAATAAAGTGCAAAATGGCGCATTTCTGATTCTAAGAATTAAGTATGCGTCTTAAAAATTTAATCTACTTTCTAAATAAATTATTTGCACACAGATTTGTTAAATACGAGTGTATCTTCTTTATTAAAAAAAAATACTAAATATTTTTTAATTATGTAACTTAAATTTTAATATATTTGAAAATATATTATGTAATTGCATTAAAAGAAATACAAAACTATTTATATAAAATACATTATTTTCTAATGTTATTTGTATAAATAAAAGAATTCAATATAAAATCTTTTTAGTCTTCAGTTGCAAAAATTGTGTAATCGAAAATTTTGAAGATTCCAGACATTGCAAAAGGAAAAATTATTTTTAACTTTTCGTCATTGGATAATAGCTTCAGCAATCGATAAGATCTAAGCTACGGCGTTGTGTATTTATGACGCATCGTCTCGATCGACGATCGCATTAAAATAACTGCTCGTTCGTGCTTGTATAAAAATTCAACGATGATCAAGAATAAAACCGATCCCATTCAAAAATAGCGCTATGTGTAGTTGATTGCGATAAATAAAATTTAACTCTGTTATTTAATTTATTATATACGTCGATTATCTACAACAAATCATTTAACAGTTTAAGAGTCGATGTGTGATTATTTTGAATTAAGTAATTAAGTAATTAAGTATTTTATTTCAAATATTGCAATTATAAATCAATTATAAATTCACTAATTATACATAATTAGTTCCAAATTATTATAAATATATTTAAGAAAGAAAATAAATTAGTGCATTATATTTCGAAACTTGAATGCGATTAAATACATAATACATAATATAATTCATTAAAATGTTAAAATTCTTGGGTGCTCCAGAACTTCATTTTTCAAATTACAGTATTTAATTTTACATAATTTAATTCTTCATTTTAAAAATACTTCTTTTTATTATTTAATGTTTTTATTATTTATTGTTTAAAACAAAATTCAAAAATTTTTTAAATATTAGAATTTATGATTTTTGAAAAGAACGATTTTGTTGGAATATTTAAAAATTTAGCTAGATACATCTGAAAATAATTTTGTTGGATCAAAATAATTATATAGGTCGCTTAAATTGGTTGCTAGAATGCTTTTGCAATATTGTCATCACGTTTTATGTAATTATTTTGATGATCCAACAAAATTATTTTTAGATCTGTACCTAGCCAGATGTTTTAGTGCTTTCTATGTCTTAATAATAATTATAATTAAATTTGACAATTTATGCTTTATTAATTCTAAGAGCTTGAAGACTTCTATTTTTGAAGAAAAATTAGAAATTAGAGAAATTTATATTTTTGGCGCAATTTTTGCATCTATGTTGACTGTTCAACTTTAGACTCGAGATTCTGTAAATTCGTTTTCGACTCGCTTTCGGCATCGTTGAAGTGTAAATCAAATCAAAGTCGACATTTTAGACTGTATCTTCAAACTCTTTTGTTAAATCTTTTTTCATTTTTTTGATTTTTGTCGACAAAATCAGGATCGGCAATCTATGTATTACGCGAGGACGTAATGCTCGCACGTAGGTGGATCGCGACGAATTCGTGGAACGTCGCGATCGCACCTCACCACGTCGTGCCGATCGACGCACCGGTTCGGCATGGTGCGTCATAAATGACCGATGACAGATTCCCCGAAGCCATTTCGTCTCGCATACGAAATCGCTGCCGGGCGGCGGTACATCAATAAAAAGTGTGTCCGGCCACGAATAAATGCGCGCGTCTGTACACCATCGGAATTGTCCCCACGGAAATACGTGATTGGCGATCAGCGGTCATGTAGATATCCTTTAGCTTTCGGCGGTCAAACGCGGCGACGCATTTAGAGCCTTCCGTGAAATATCGTCAGTCTTTGAAAAAATTAAATTTCTTATCTCTTTTGAGAATATCACTTTTTTTAAAAGCATTCTAATTATTTGTGCATTCTAATTATTTTATTTTATTATTATTACTTACCTATCTTTCCGTTTTACGTTAATCTATCAAAAATACATTTTCTGTTCACTATCCTAACTTGTGGCTCTGTTTTTAATTTACTGAACATGAACAAAGAAAATTGTGATAAAATAAAATAATAGTTGGTATAATTCATAATTTTGATATTTAAGTACCTTATATCTTAAGAGCAATCTTAAAATGTCACAAACCAATAATAGGATAGTATTAGAGTTTTAGACATTCATCAAGATATTACTCAAAACGGTTTTAAAATAAGAATGAATTATGAATATCGGATTGTATAATGGATAATTAAATATATAAAGATAGAGTTGTTTTCTTGACACATTAGAAATTCGGTTAAAATATGTATTCTGAGGTACCACGCGTATTGTTCATTTATACGTACCTACACACATACAAGATGAGATCAGGCCACAGGAGCGCGATAATTTATGCATGCTACCGTGTATCTCGATCCTTTGCGGTCGATCGTGGCGACTGCGATCGTGACCGAAGACACGCCATCTGAATTCGTAAACATTCGGTATTCGGATCTACCGA
>NW_017259336.1:2837537-2849478 GCF_001594045.1 Atta colombica | reverse complement strand
GGGGGGGGGGGGGGGGGGGATCATATCTCTTCTTTAAAGACTACTGATTTAGCAACATCTATTTTTGCACTCAATTTTTGACTCAATGTTAATTATTGTATAATCTTATTGTGTGTGTGGGGCCTAATAATTTCTTCATGAAATGTCTAAAGCTGTGAAGATATATATTGTGCCATAGCACAGGATGAATTTATCTATTATGCACTAGCAATTAAGTAAAGTCGGTGAGATTACAAATCAAACTAAAATTAAAGAATCTATTTATTGATTAATTTTTGTTTTAAATTTTAATTTCAAATATCGACAGATTTAAAATTACAATGTACACATAGTTCTTATGTTAATCTATCACTTAAGATAAAATATTCATATATGCTCTGAGAAAATAAAAAGCGTTTTTTCCATTTATATAAGCACTTGATATATACAATAGTCATCTCACTAATTTGTGAAAAGTTATATATTATAAACGTCCGTTATTTCCTATATATATATATTTTTCACGCTTTTAAATTTAATTTTTGAAGACAATAATATAATATCATTTCAATAATATTTTGTTTAACTTTTAAATTTTTTAAATTGTATTGGGTTGTCCGGAAAGTTCGTGCCACAAAAGATTTAAATTTAATAAATGTATACTAAACTTTAAATCTTCTGCGTTTCAATTTTCCTTCAAAATCGGCACGAATTTTCCAGACAACCCAATACATTAATATATATATTTGGATGATTATGTTAAAAAAGATTGAATATGCAAATTAATTTTTTTACTGAAAGAAAATCATGTCCAAGTCAATCCTAATAACACTGTGATAATCCGTAAAAGAATTCGGCTATTATTTATTTCTCCTGCGCGCAATTATCGCCAAGAAATCAAAGAACAGAATGATTTTATTGAAATATCTAAAAATTTAACTATAAATGTTGATCTAAAAATTTTGTTAGACCATGAAAATAATTATATTAGACATTCAATTATATTAAACATTCAAACTAGTCGCTAAAATGTCAATATTATCATCATGCTTGGGCGTCCTATATAATTATTTTGATAGTTTAATATTTAATTAAATTTTTAAATACTTCAGTATCTAAAAATTACTTTTTCTATGTATGGCTGTAAGAAGGTTTTCTCAGAAAAATTTTTCATTTTTTTGTGATTATACAGTTTTTAAAATATTGCCTTAAAGAATGTGTAAGTAAATAAACAATATTAAACTTACCGTGTCGGGATTTAGAAAGATCGTGAGCCGGTGATGCCGGCGAACCAACGCTGCCATCCTCGTCTTCGCTGTCGGTGAAGCTACTCGGTGCACGCTGATTCGTGACACGACGGCAACTATCCAGTGCATAATATCCCTGCGGATGACTGGATGGCGGTATGGAGGGCTGCGACAGTCGATTCTGATGCAGTTCCGGATGAGCTGGGTAGCCGGTGGACGGATGCTGTGGCGGCAACATCGGGACGCTGGATGCACCGCTGCCACCGTACATCCGCATTGGTAACCAAGCACTGTATAATCCGAGTGGCACGCCGAAACCTGCACGGACAATTTATAGAGGAAAGTCCCCTATTATGAAATAGGCGCCTAATATGAGGTAGCGGCGTTTCTACTAAACTAATAAACGCTATCTATTGGTTCCACCATAAATTTATTGCTCTTGGATTGAAAACTATTTAGTAAAAAATTCATTATTAGATCACGGTAGTCATTGTAAAACAAGATTTTAGAATTTGAATGTCTTCAAGTTTCATTGAGATGAGTCTTTAACCTTGTTTATTATTTAATAAATAAATATTTGGCAATAAATTCTTCATGTAGTGAAAGAGTAAGGTCGTACTAATAAAAAAATACGAGATATATTGAATTGTTTAATTACAGAAGATTTGATGATCGTAAAACCATAAGATGTGATAATATGAGATAACTAAGGTATTTCTAATATGAAATAATCCATGCTCTTATGTTATAGTGAAAATCGCTGCTAAAGTATAAATGTTATTGTACAATAATAAAAAAGACATCGGAATGGGAACGTCGAATGCCTATTTCTGCGATGCTTGATTCCAATTATCTGAAGACGAGTTCTGAGTACAATTGCATGCTCACTTTTCGCGCATTCTGGCTGTTTGTTTGTATTTTAGAAACATTAAATAAAGTTTTTTAATTGCAATACTGATATACTTTGCGTTTTACTATCGATTTCTCGGGGCATCTCATATTAGGAGCACAATTTTTTGATTTTGCGATTTGCTCACTTTTTACATTTTTTTAATTAAAAAATGGAATTTGAATTAAATTTTATATAACGTTATCTTAAAGCTTATTAAATTCCCTTCAAAATCTATTATTTTTTAAAATTCTGCCTATAGATTTCTAGCATTTACCTAAAATGAACTCGGTATCTCATAACAGGAGTTTTTCCTTTAATTTATGGATAAACAGTCGGCAAATATAAACAATTATTAATTAGATAAGGATAAATTTCAGAGTTATGTCACAAAATTATGTAAAAACAATCGACCTAGATTTTGGTACACAGAATGTTTTTAGATATAATATATATCATATTATTTACTTAATTTAAAAATATATATTTTGATACTGATTTAATTATTTTAATTTAGTAACGATTAATACGTAATCATAAATTTTGAGATAAATTGAATTTGACTTTATATTGAATAAAATCGAAAATATGCTTTTGAATTTAAAATAATCTATAAATTTTTTAAACAAATAATTTTTGTAAGCATATACACATATTCATTATTTTTATTTTTTTTAAATAATAGGAGATATATTTTTCAGATTACAAGAATATGAAATTTAGTTATTTAATATAAAATGCAGGTTTTGAAAATATTTTATTATTGACTTTGTCAGACGATCTAACTAATGAGAACTCTGTTCGTTATCAATAGTATTTAACTATAATAAAGTAATAATTGATAAGCGAATGGAATCGCAAGGCAAATTGAATTTTATATTTCATTTCCATTTATTTAATCGTTCTATGCAGTGTTTCTTTATAGCTAAACATTTAGTTTTGCATCTACTTGCCATTTTTTAAGTGTACATGTTCTCGATATTAATACATTCTCATTCATCGTTATTATAATTTTCCTCTTATTATTTAAATTCTAAGTTTATAAGTTATACGCATATGTTTATTCTTCTTTACTAAATTTATAAAGTAAATCAATTTTCACTTGTGTTGACGAAATCTAGGAACGCGTCAATTACATGCAACATTACGGCTATAAATTAACGACAAAACTTGAAACTAATTGTATTTTATTGCATCATATTACGTAAAATGATTATAAGACATATAAAAAAAAAACGATAAGTTCCTAAGGAATTATGTACATATCCGAGATCAAATTATAGTCTGCGAAATATCGCCAACACCTGATATCTTTTCATGTTTTGGAGCATTGATTAGACACTACGGCGCCTTTGACTCAGTAGAATAACGTTTCACAATAATCTGTGTTATAATATCTTACAGCAAACCTCTATATATGCAGTTATATTTCAATTATACTTTGTTTTATATGATAGTTTTTATCAAAATTGTCAATTTTGCTAATTTAAAAAAAGGCATTCCTAATATATGAGACACATAGTTTTCTTACGTAAGGAAATCCGTAACAGTAAGACGTATATATTAATAAGAATTAATTAATCATAGTCAGTAAAATGCTGCTTAAGTTATTCCTTATAATTTAAATTAAATGTCAAGTATCAATTTGATATAAACACTCATTTTTACAAAAGATTACTTTTTCTAAGAAGGTAAAAATGCAATCTTGGGCAAGTTTTGTGTTTTCTCTCAAAAATACATAATATAAAAAAAATGTCACATATATATTGTATATAAAAACAATGTTAATTAAGATAAAAAATTCGCAAAGCGATTATGCGTTTTTTTAATGCTTTGTTAACGCTTTATAACTGGCGTGTGCTACTTGTTTATTTTTGAATAAATATAAATCTTTATAAATAATATTAAGGTATTATTTTAAAGTATTATTCTTTATAAATATTTTATATTGAAGTATATTATACTAAAATATTTTCTACATGCATAAGTAAATAAGTTTTCGACCGATGGTCGATCTAAGCGCAATCAATACGGAGCTAGAGTCCTCGACTAAATTCAATTTTCACTGAAATTAAAATTTAAATACAAACCATTACAAAATATACAAATTATATCATTATTATCATCTATATACGCAGCATCATTGCTTTTTTACAACAATTACATACCTACATGAATAATGAATTTTCTACTAAATATATTTCACACTAAGAATAATATGTTCATGATAGAACCCATATACGCTTATTTATAGTTTAGCAAAAACCTCGTTATTAGAAGCATAATAGACAACTTTATATATCCAGTGTTATGTCCAATAAATGTAATTTTTAACATATTCATTATTTCATTTGATTCATACATGTAATACTGTAACTGTTTTAATGTAATTACCCTGCATTTTTTATGTACACGTATGACACATAGTCAGTATTATAGAGTCAGTTATCAATGAGCCGTCGGATTAATGCGCGCCATAATTCTGCCGACGGAAGATGATATTCACGAGATTATTTAATGCGAAGAGATTATTTAATCGTACAGATATAAAGAGAGAAATCATAAGATTAGAAATGTCATAAGGAGTTTCTCGGAGAACTAAGTTTTATGGGATCGTTCTTTAATCTAATTTAATAAAAATATTATTTAATTTCTAATAATTGTACGTTAAATGAGAGGAATGTTTTTTATTAAGTGAAAGTCTTAAAGTCGCTATGAATTTAATGTAAGCAGATATTAATAAAGCAGATGTTAAATTTAAAAATTCGAAAAGTTTATTTTTTATTTATAGTCCAATCAATCGGAAATTTGTATTGATTAAGTAACGATGTGAAAGTGTTACTTAAATAATAACTTTATAAATTAATTTTAAAACTTTAATTTTAAAACTTTAAAATTTTAATTTTATGAAGAACTTCACGATTTATTTCAAAGAGTTATTTCAATAAAAAAATCATTTACCTATTTTATATAAATTATTTTTTATAATACATTCGTTAACAAAGTTATCGTAACATAAATTTATATCAAAATTTTGCATAACTTCAAGTAAGTACATTCCGTGAGAAAAATGATTATATTTAAAAGTTTTTTCATTCTCAAGAATAAAATTTGTACTTTTAGAATCTTTCAATAAATTTTTGATTCGTCCTTACTTCCGCTTATTATCTTTTTTAAAGAAAGAACATGTTATGTCTCCAAAAAATTGCATAGTTTGAATCGAATATGATAAAAATTTCCTCAGATCACAAGAGCCTGCATAGAGCTTGCATCAACATGAGCATTTGAAGAAATCATTCAAAGATGAGATTTTGAAGTATCCACGCATCAATTTTAACATACATGTACACATCCACACATACATATGTATATAATGTGCAAAATCTGAGTAGCAACTTCTTCTTGAGTAGGCATTGATTAATGCCAATGTTGGTAGTAATTGAACAAAAATGCATGAGTAACTTTATATTAGGAGATACGCCATATTTTCGCAATAAAGTGTCGTAAAAAGATTTATTTTTTATTTGTAAGATAAAGTACATATTTTGTAGTGACTATCATTGATATTTGCGAAAAAAATTAATTGCACCCCACATAGTGCGTCAAAGTATGCAACTGGAGACGTAACACGTCCTCCTACTTTAGAAAAGATAATTAATGGAAGTAAGGATAAATTAAAAATTTATTGGAAGCTTCTCAAGATACAAACTTTACTCTTGAGGATGAAAAAACTTTCAAATATGACCATTTTTTACGTTTTACATTTTTTACATTTTAAATTTTGATATAAATTTATGTTGTAATAACTTTGTTGATGCATTTGTAGTAATACATTTGTCGTAATTTTATATTTTTTATTAACTTCACATGTTTCTAGATTAGAGAAAACACTGAATGAACTTCAGCTACTAAAAATGCAGCAGACGTGTAAATGTAACACAATCTGTTCGCTGCAGTTATCGATTGGCGACATTTTTATGTATTTGTAGCCATCGTATTTTAAGCTGCTGTCGCGTCGCGACGCTAAGTTTTTACTTACATCTGCATCTTTCTCATCCAAAGTTGTAAAATAATTTAACATAGTTATATAAATTTTTAATTTAATTTCTTAAAAAGTAATAATTAAAATACTTCATATAAGTCATAGACTGTGTTACGAAATTCACTATCAACGTTACGTGCATTATAGATTTTCAGCACTGGCAGTGAAACACAGCCATAATGAAAATAAAAAATATTTTATTTTTAAAATCTGGCGTTCATATAAAAGTTTCTCCCCAGCATGCTGTTTTTACGCCTTTATATATAATTTCGATAATATATTTATAATACATTTATAATGAAAACATGTTTTGCCCCTAAAAATTTTGAATTAATCAAAAGCATAAGATTCTGACCAAATTCAAAAATATTTTGAAGGGAATAAAATTTTAAATAAAGAGAACATACAGTTTTTTCGAAAATTATTTTTAATTTACTGCTTTTATTAGTGTCGCTTATTTAATTGTATATTGAGCTGGAAGAATGTTCTCACCTGAGGGTAGCGTGCTCGCTGCCGCGGTCGCCAGGTAATGCCGCTGATAAAGCTGATATTCCCGATCTCGGTGCTCTTCCTCTTCGCTGCCGTTTGTCCGATCATCCCGCATTATGCCACCGCCACCACCAGTATCGTGATCTTCACGCGCGCTCAAACCGATCAAACTCTCGATCGTGAAGGGTCGTGGTGTCGGACGTCGCGCGAGCTTCGGCTCCGCGGCCGACGACTCCAACTCGTCGCTCGCCGAGCCGACATCAAGCTCGGTTTCCTCTACGCTCATATCCATGATTCCTTGAACTTGATGGACCAGCGTTCAAAATCAAACGGGATCGATCTCAATCCGATACTACGTGTGGAACATCTTTTTTTTTTCATGTACAATAATTGCCCTCTCTCGTGCAGTCCGAAGTGTTGTTAAATTAAGAATTAATAATATGCTATGTCTTTTGCAGAATTTCTTATTGCGGCAATACTTGAAGAAGATAAATTGCCGATGCAATTGTTGTTATGCACTAGATAAAAATCAGAATCTTTATTCAAATTATCAACGTTGAATTAAATTGCAACATTAGTTTAAGGTTGTCAATCGGTATTGAGGTACTTTATATTTATTAACGATTGTTTTATAATACTTTGCTTTATCTCGCTTTGCGTAGTATTATGTTTTGTATTACAATAGTTATGGCACATTTTATAATGAGCTTTAATACTTTAAATAATCATTGCTATCTGTTTAGCAATCGTCTTTATTCGATTTCTTCCTTTACACAATATTGAAATATAATACGTAAAAATTATTATTAATCTATTATCACACTATTAAATTTTAGTCTTTTAATTCGGTATGGCAGTCAACGCGTTTAAGGTAATTCTTTTATATTTCACGATAACTTCGTAGTACTAAGAGTCACTATAGTTTCCGATATGCAAACCTTCATTTGACACATAAATCAGTACTTTGGCACTGGTTACAAATTTTTAAATAAGATCGAACAAATTTAAGAAAGCTTATTTAGTTTAGATTATTATTATAATACTTCGTTACTATTAATTCTTTGTTGAATTTCTTGATTTGTAGAAAAATTAGTAGCTATTAGAGCACAAATCCATTAAAATTATGATATCAGGGAATAGATAAGATCTGTGTCATGTGAAAAATTGTATTTGATCATTGAAATATGTGAGCTTCTTCCATGTATTATGATGGCATTAAATAAAGCTGACACAGTCATAAATAGTTAAATATGTCTGGGGCAATAATGTAATATGAAACTCCTTCGGGCACTTGTTAAATTCTCATGAACGTTGTACCGTCATTGATTATGATACACAAAGATCAGGGAATAATCATGCAGAGAATCTGGCAAATTCCAATCATCAAGAGCGTTTGCAGAAAATAAATTTGTAATCACACTCGATGAGAACTTTTGAAATTGTTTTTATATTCACCTTCGCCAAAAGTTTTTCTTTTTCATCAACTTGATAACTTCAATTATGAACATTTTTACACCACGTTGATGACGATGACAGCAATCATCGGACTATACACTGCACACTATAAAGGTATCGGGAGGCAACCGTATGACGCACGAGTCGACGGGCGACTGCCGAGGGTATAAAGCAAGGTATTTTAATTCGTGATTCCTCGGCATGCGCCGTGTTCCGTTGTGGTGGATGGCGTGGCATCGTCGTACCGACTTTTGTCCGATCCTGATTGGTCGTATTCGGACCAACAGCATCGTCCGGCCGCGCCTATCGTCCGCAGATCCACCATCTTGGTGCCAGGCTTTAATCCAAAGTACTTGCATTCAGATGCTTTGAGATTGAAAACGGTGGACAGTTCAGAACGATCATGGTAAGATCTATTTTTAAATATCATCTTGTTTAGACAGCATGATAATGCAATTAAGTAAATAAGGCACTTAAAAGATAAATGACATAACTATTGGGAGTAACTTTCAGAAACTGTCGAGAATCCCTCTCAAGAGTAATTTTGAAAATAAAAATTTTTGACAGTTCATTCTCTAAAAGTAAGACTACAATTATATATACATAGAAATTTACAATAAAAATTATTGTATTTTCATAAGTTATTCTTCGATAATTTCTTATAATCGACGTAGTAATAGTTTAATTTTATGCAATACTTAATTTATTCATAAAATTATTTTTCTCTTGGATCAATTTGATCAATCGTTTTCTGCCAATAATTAAGAGACATTTAATTATTACTAAATATAATAATTATGTGATGTGTGTTCACATAATACGCATATTACTGTTTTACTATATTATAATAAACAAAAAAAATTCCACAAATCTCATACATTGAGATTATGAAGAACTAATGAGTAATCTTTAAAACCCAAGAAAGTTTTGACAGGTAATTGACCAATTACGCTGTTTCTGAAACATGAAGCGATCGACGTTAACGAGCTTGCTTTCTGCCATGGTCTATTTTGTATCCTCAACGTGTTCCCCATTAAGTTATCCTTCATGCCACCCCCGCAGGGTGCTTCCTAACGAGCACACTTATCAAAGCTGTTGTCTTATTTGATCCATCGGTGAGGATATTGACACGTACTTATTCTTAGTATGTTGTTTGTCATTTGTCAACTAATTGTCTCGTCATTTAATTGCCATACTTTTTTTGGCTGCGTAATTATTGATTTCTTCTGTTGTGCCTTAATATTATAAAAAAAAAACATTTTAAGAGTTTTATTTTCCAGAATTAATTATTTCAGTAAAAACAAAGTATCCTTTAAATTTAAAAAAAAAATATCATTCAGAAAACAGTATAGATAATGAAATTTTAGTACATTAGCATTTCTATATAAAATAATTTAATTCTCTATTATATTATAATACTTATTATTATAATACTAATTTGATTTCTTTTTTACAATTATATTTTCTTTGATTATATTTTGATATAAAAATATATTGTAGTGCAAAAACTAATTTTCTAAGAAAATTTAGTTACTAAATTATAAATTAATATACGCCAACGTCATTAGAAACGTTACACACGCGTCTCGCACGTTGAATTTTAGGATGGATTACGCCCACGCATCGTTTACATCGTAGATGGCTCCGAACCGGCTAATCGATGCATCACTACAGTAACGATACTATTTCGATACTCGTTAGCATGCCGTCACTTTAATTAGATCTCAAAATTACACAATATATATCGCTTGCTCCTTGCGAATACTATACCAATGCTTCAATCTAACCTATTTAACATCTTTATGCTATGTATCTTGATTGTACAATCAATGTTTGTTTTATTATTATTATTATTATTACTATTTAGTACAATATTATATATTCTAGCCAGGCTTAGTGTATTTCAATTTAATGGGAAATATCTTTAAATTTAATTACGAATTATATTTACTCTAGTATGTATGCATTATGATGAATGATCATATACAGTATTGTCAGATTTGATATATTTCTAACTATATTGCCACCCTGGTATTATATTGTAGATAAGACAATAAACAAAAAAGAAAGAGATAAACAAATATTTTTGTATCCTTCGATTCAATCTACATTTTTGTCATTAGCTGTACAATTTATTTTTTGCTTTAATAAATACTGATCATATATGATACATGATATGATTAAATGTTTTGCATTAATTATTACACTTTGTTATCATGATTATTAATATTGACATTACAATTTCTCTAGAGAGAGATTACACAATTCTATAACAATTTTTGATAATAAACTAATAATAGTTCTTTAGTTGATTATTAATTTTATTTTATGAGTTTGAACACAACGGATGTAGTTTTACGAGCTGCCTTCAGAGAAGTTTATAGCAAACGCTTGTACTTATTTGCGCGACAGAAAGGCGGAAATAAGTATCGGCAGAACTGAAGAATCGAGTACAAAGTGACACTTAACGCCTTGTAAAATTAGAGAGAAGAGGCACAAAGGCACAGGAAGAAAGATAGAGATATTGCTCTCCGGTGATGAAAGGTATTTAAGCGCGGTTTGCTCCGGCAGTTGACTTCCTCTGTTAAGTTTGGAGAAAAGTTTCTCATTTGAAATAATAAATTTGACAAGATCTTTCTGAGAACTGATCACGACAAAATAGATAAATGTCACGGATGAGATTTTTTTGTTGAGAATTCTAATTGTAAGAATAACTTTCAATATAATTACAATTCAATATTATTCTTTTATATTTTTACGTAATATGGATTGGAGCAAGTTCTAGTCGCACTTTGTCCAACACGTCGTACCCGGGGAAGAACCAATGACTATAAATTCCAACTGTAATGTACAAGGAGTGGCAATCGGCCAGACAAATTTTACCCCCAAGTAGTCACTGACAAATTGGAACAGACTATGTCGAAAATGCGTCAGATCGGCGCTAAAGAAAGTAAAGAGTAATTTTATTCAATTCTTTGATGAAGAATAAACGTTATATTCATAAGTTGCTTTAAAATATATGTACATGAACAAATCTTAGGAAACTGACGTTTTAATTGAAGATCGTTTTTAATTGAAGGAAATTTCAATTTCACTTGCATTATGTAATCGCAATTATTCTTTCTTCACAAAACCGAAAATTAAAATATAACAATTTTATTTATGGTGAGAGCTTCTAAGTAATCCCTTAGCATTGTGATTTTCCAAAATTTCGGTATCGCGTTAAATCCGAGCTAAATACAATTTCCGTCATATACGGTAGTGATAAAATAAAATATCCTCGCTACATTGTGCGAGTGTCATATATCATGAATGGAGAAAAACGTTCAACCCACCGAGTTCTACGAGTTCGCCATGTGCGTAGCTGCTGGTCGCACAGAACACAGAACGAGAGTTCCGACCGTGAATGCTCAGACGGCCTTAAATCTCGCCTCGCTGCTCGCTTCGCGAAGCGGAGCGACGCGACGCGGTCGGCGTCGTCGTCGATGTCTTTTTGCGCGGTGGAGGCGTCGATGCGCGTCCCGCTCGACTCGTTACGCACGTGTGAACGGAAATGTCGACGCTTAAACGCTTACGGCAGGCCGAGTTTTAATTGCCTGCCGTTAGTTACGTGGACCAAGAAAGAGGAGGAGAAGGACGATGTATGAGTGCACTCTTTTGAGAGTGCTTTCCACTTTTTTCTCTCGCCGCCAATCGTATCTGACGGCCGATTTGTCCTATACATGCATCTTTCACTTATCCCTTTGCAGCCGAAATCAGTCTTCATGCTCTTCCACGCTTTCTGTTGACTTTCTTCTCTTAAAATCGCGACATTGTTAAATAGTTTGATTCTCGTATTAT
>NW_017259336.1:2827529-2837437 GCF_001594045.1 Atta colombica | reverse complement strand
TATATATATATATGTATATTCGAAGTAAATTTTTGCGGACTCTTAAATTTAGAAAGTAAAAAAGATAAAACATTTTAACTTAAGAATCACTTGAGAGAGAATATAAGGAGCTTATTATTTCACCTGTAAAGTAAACAAAATTGGACTCCAAGATAAAAGTACATGAAATGTGTTCTTTATAGTACATTTTAAAAAGTGATTCAAGAATAACCGGACTTGGAATTTCTGGAAAAATTAAAGTTTTCAATTATCAGCATGTTTAAGTACATTTACGTAAATGTATTTGTACAAATGTATTTCGATACTTGTGTGTTTTAGTATTTGTGTATTAAAAATTACACAGATTGAAATAATATATTTATTACACGTGTATACACATGTATCTCCAATACACGTTTAAAATCATGATCTCTAATTAATACTCATGCAGCACAAACCTCCAAGGCACGTAAAGACATCTAGAGAACGTTTACATCGTACGAACGATCCTATAATACGACTTTTGGGTGTGTGTTTTTGGAAATTTTGGAATTTTGTGGATATATAGATATATTTATAGAAATGATCCGAAATAATATAGTAATTTCATATGGATACATTTTATGAGGGCATATTTTATGAGAAAAATTCGCACTTCTCCGAAAGCCGTGATAGTTTTCCGTGAACCGGTTCTACCGAGTATGCATCCATCATTCGGCAGCGTAAAACAGCGATGGTTAACCGATATTATTAAGCGCCAAAGAGTGCTCCGCGCGTGCGTTTCTAAACATAGCAACGCGAAACGAGAGAGGGGCCGGATTCGCGATTGGCGGCGGTAGGTGTTGGTATGCGTGCTGGTCGAAATCGATGGTTAGCAAATTAGTGGGCGTCGCGGAAACCGAGAGCCGGCTCGGCATCGTCGCGCGTCCCCGGTAATGGATTAACCATCGGGGCCATCAGTGAGGGATGCAAAGAGTGAAGGGACTTGACATTTGCTTACGAGTACGCACGAATAGCTGTATTTTACGCGTCTACGCAATTCATGCATATCAAAGCCGAAATTGTTATTTCGATAGTTTGCCCCTCTAAATAATCAAAATCATCAGAATTTATTGTTACACCGTGAAGACAAAGCGATGAATTAAGCTGTTTTCGAGCATTTGGACATCTGCGGGTGTTTTTGTGAGAAAGAACGCGTATTTGTACACGTACGTACACACACGCACGCACGCACGCACGCATGCACATACGACCGCATGCATCGCCGCGTTCATTTCACGCGTAATTGCAAGCGAGTCCCATTTCATGTCGTGGATGTTGGTGCTTCTTTGCACGGTGCATGTCTCAATATAGCATCCCGTTTAGTCGCGCCCTGTACGATTAACTTGATTTAGGCATACGCCGTTTAGCGTTTCAGCCACGAGACCGCCTCCAATGATTTAAAGACGTCGCTCTTTGTCGCTGGTCGTTTTATCGTATTGAGAGAATAAGATGATTAACACGTCCAACACGCTGCAGGCGGAGCTCAGCATTGAAGCGTTTAAAATGATAGAGGCCTAGACGGTACTTTATAAAACTTTCAAGTTCCGTTTTTTTCATTCGTTCTTTTCTTTCTTTGCTAATCTACCCGCAAATATCATCATTCAATTGCCGAATAAAAATAAATAAAAAAATAAATAAATAAAAAAATTAATAAAATTCTTATATGGGTCTATGAACGTTTAAATCTATTTATATTAATAATTATACAACTTATAAAAACCTTATATATTCCTAAAATTCCAAAAAAAAAAACATTCCAAGAGTATTCCGGAATATCTCATGGTATAAGAATATAAGGTATTTTATTTCAGATGATGTGTAGTCATCTCGAACATGGCTGATCTTTAACCAATCAAGAACGTTGCCCTAAATTGTAAAAAGTAAATTGTAAAAGATCATGATTACTATCATTCCATTAACTTTGAAGCACAAACATTTGATTAATTGTTCTATTTAATCTACCGCCATTATGCGCAACAGAATACCTTAAATTTTTTATACTATGGAATATCCTGAAATATTTATCAAATATAAAAGCGACATTCAAATATCAATAAAAAAATGTTTCGGAATATTCGGCACATTGGGAATATGAATCATACTTTCTATAATTGAATATTTAACGTTAACAGAGTTAGTATTTAATATGGTCTATTTGCTATTTGTAGATAGTTACATGGATAGTTAAATCTGCCAATCTGCCAATCTGCTTCGAATAGCACAATTTATTGATGAAATATTGATTAAATTGTTGAGGATATATTGGGCCAATATCAATAAATTAAGCTACTAGAATCATTGTACTCATCTAAGTATTGAAAATGTGCAATATTTTCAGTTAATGTTCAGAAATGTTTTCTATTTTGAATCTTATCGCTAGTTTTCAATGTTGGATTCAACAAAAATTGCAACGCTTAGATAGGCCACTTTGCGTAAAATCATCTTATTACAAGTTTAAAAATATTTGTAGTTATAATTTTGGATTCATAACAATGAATTAAATAAATGATAAATTTATCATATATATATATATGTTTGTGTATGTGTGTGTGTGTGTGTGTGTGTGCGCGCGTGCGTGCGTGCGTGCGTGCGTGTGTGCGTGTGCGTGTGTGTGTGTGTGTGTGTGTGTGTGTGTGTGTGTGTGTGTGTGAAAATCCGCATCTCTATGACTTTATAAATCTACAGAAATATTAAATATTAAATATTAAAAGAAATATTAAAAACTATTATTTGGTGTATGAACTTGATAGCGACTTTATATTGCACGTCATGTACAACGTAAGGTATTTTTGATTCGAAAAACAAAGGGTCCACATGCGTATGCGTTAACTGCATTCAGACGTGCGCAAAGCAATCGAGACAAGCACTTACGGTGGTTACTGTCCGCGGCGCATGGTAATCAGGTGGCCGATTGATTAGCCGACAAAGTACCGCCGACAAATTAGAAGAATGCCATCTACACGTCTCCGTTCCCCGCAGTTTATCGTACGTGTTACCACATATGCGTACACGCACGTGCTCCCACGTATCATTGGGCCAGCATGTGCGGCCGTATAGGAGATTTCACGAAAAACTGTTTTATTTACTTTTAAAAAGTGTATATTATTAAATTATAAGATATAATCACAATAATAATATTAAAAATATTAAAGTATATATACAATATATATATTTTTTTGATACAATCTTCCTGAAATATACGTATGAAATATGTATATATTTTTATTATATGTATTATATGATATATTTTTTTTATCTAAGAGAAATTAGAAATAATTATATACAAAAAATTAAAAAAATGTTTTAAATGTATAAAAAAATATTAAGGAAAACTTCAATTTCCTTGTAAAAAAAAATTCATATCATATCATAATCATATTTATTCTTTATATTATATATTTATATAACTTGTGAATAATTATCTCTTATATATCTAATCTTTCTTCTTAGATTTATGAATCATCTTGTACATGAAGGTCGCGCACAAGTCAAATAAGAGAGAGGGAGATTATCTTGTAAGAAGTCTATCCTTGAAGCAGTCCAATCTCGGTCCGCTCGGTGCATCCGAATGCGTTGTCCTTTGAAGTGTACCGACAACCACACACGTATTAGTCCCGTCGACGTTCCATTTGTCCTTCGAGAAGAAAAATAATGTTATCCGCCCATTCAGTGCTTATATCGTCGAATAAGCGAGGGTGTAAGTGGATGACACGATCAGAGGGATCTATGTGACACTTCCGTAATTAAAATTCTATTTAGCTAGGGAACTACAAACCGGAAGTCGAGAAATTTTCGTGTCGAAGTTAGGATATATCTCAATGTATCTTTTAATTACAAATACCTATATATAGGGAGTTTTAGAGTATGAGAAAGTTTCTAAAATTTTTAATGTTACAATAAAATATTTTGAAAATTAATAAAATTTTTGTTTTTAATGCATTTAATATATACACACATATATACATATATATATATATAAGTTTTATAAATTCCAATATAATTTTAAGAAAAGTGAATTTATTATTACAAATTCTTTAGCAGAAATTTAAATGAAAAACTGAAATAATTTTATACACGTCTACAAAAAATTATTTTTTCTTTAAAAACAAATTATATTTTGAAATTAATTAAACTGAAAAATTTTTAATTTATGTACATGCTATATTGTGCATAAATAAAGAAATGGTCTTTAACGGGTTAATGACGATTTATATAAACTAGGAAGTCGTAAAATTACATTGTCGACACCCTCGCTTGATCGTTGAAAGCGTACACAAAGGATCCGTTGGAAAAATCATAGGATGCAGCCAGATCCTACAAATAATCCTGTCGAAACGTCGTCGCGCTTCGATGGACACATAAATGCCAGACTCAGTCGAGTATGAATTACTTGCGTGTTAAATCGTCGTGATGACAAAGTTCTATTTTTCTTATCACTTGCTGGAAAACCTAACTCGTTTACAGTAATTCTTTCATCGCTTGTATTTCTCTCTAATAATATTTATTAATAATTTTTCTTTAATATTTCTTCGTTAATATTTCTTATAAATATTTTGAACATTCTCTTAGAAATATACAGATCTATTTAATTGATATATTAAAGCATTAATATAATATACAGATCTATTTAATTGATATATTAAAGCATTAATATAATAATTAAATTATGAATGACTGTTTAATATAATTATATTTTATTATAGATTTATTAAAAATATGCATATATATGTCAATAAACATATATAACTTTGTAATAATTTGTTAAAATATTTAAATAGTATAAATATAAATAAGTAACTAATTTATTGTTTAAATAGATAACATATAAAACTTTATATTACTTTAATGATGCTGCTTAAAAAGATTTATTGATTATTTTAATTATATAATTATGTAAACTACAATTATATAAATATTATTCGAATTAAATACTTACGTTATCAAAAAAACTAAATGTTTGAATTACTTTCTTTTTCATTGTTTTAAATATTATATTGTTTATACTAATGTTCTAATGCATTGATATTTCTATTATATTTAATACATTTGTTACAGTATAAATGTATATATATATATATATATACAAAGCGCATAAACGCGTGTGCAATCGAATCTAAGCAAGAAGACCGAGAGAGTAGAGAGGATAGGACGATGAATTCCGCGGAGAATACACGAGAGTATTGAAATGCAAAAGGCATAAAATATATTTGAAAGTTAAATACGAGTCAAGTGGCGCCTCGGTAGGGGGTAACCAGACGCGGTCGGGGGGGCCCTTCTCACACCATGTAGAATTTCGACGATTTCCTGGACCTCTATCTACGTATCCCGCCGAGAATTTTGATGCAGTTAAAATTCTCTTATCTTGCGAATTCGTGTAGGAACGCGCACATTCGTTGCAACGCAATAGTTAAAATGCGTCAATAAGAAGATATACATTGTTGAATCTTATAATTAATATTTTCCAATCTCTTTTAAGAAACAATATTTGTTATTTTTAATTGCATTCCAATGTCTTCTTTAAAATCTAAAATCTGTAGTTACGATATTTATGTTGAATATAGAAAAGCAAATAACAATTTTAATTTTAATTAAGATGCAATGTTCAGAAAAGTTATTCAACGTTTTCTAGAAATTATTATCATTTATTTTTTAAATAATATTTGTACAAGGATAATTCACCAAAATATAAATTTCAAATTTAAAACTTATCGTATGAAGAAAATGTAAAAAGATTATGCTTCTTGAACATAAACAGACAAAAAGAGAAATTAAAGAAATTAAAACAATTGTAAAAAAAAATGTAAAATCTCTCGACTTTTTTTAAACAGTGCAGCAGAAAGAAAAGATAAATCTACTTATCTCCTCTCACTCAAAATGATCAAGATGAAGTCAACTCGTTCGTTAGCGAGTTAACTCTCTCCTGGCGCGTCCCGATTTCCGAGGATTCTCCATCGCGGCTGCCCCATTGTTCCGTAGCCTTAATGCGCGCGTCGCTGTAAACAGCACTACAATGGAACAACTTCGTTAGCATAATCGCGTCACAGAGTCACCCGGGCGGCCCCCCGCCCCCCGTGCCTCTCCGTGCCATGGCGGTTCCCTTTCGGATTTTACGGGTGGTTTGCCCGCACGTCCGGGGCCTCCTCCACCTCTCCGTAGGCGGGCCCGATCCGCTTCTGCGTTTAACCGTCGCCCGTCGAGTATTATTCATTGTCGCGATCAAATCGTTCATCTTCGTATCGACATTGTCATAGGCGTAGTGAGAGGGGCGATAAATTGCACTTGCAACAGCTCTTTAATTGGGAAATACTCAGAAAAGGGGAAAAATTATCTGTCTTCTCTTGGATAATAAATTATAATTTTAACTACCAAAAAAAAAATATATATATATATATACATACAAATATATTAGGATGAATCAAAAAAAGTAGTTTTAATTGCAATTTAATAGTGCGTAATATGCATATATTGTATGCCAAGAAAATATGTGTACAATTGATTTTCGAACTTCTATTTATTTTTATGAAATTACATTTTCGTGTTTCTATATATTCTGTTGCCATTTTGACAGTAAACTGTAGTATAAATTGATTTTGATGATTTGTTTAATATTTCATAGTATTTTTCTAGCACACTTAGACTTGTCGTAGTGATTCAAAGTTTATTATTCAATTTATTTTTAATATTTCAAATAATTTTTTTTAAACGTTCTTTCTTTTTGTCTGAAAAGTAAAACAATTATTTCTTAATAAAACTGTTAAGACAAAGATAAAACTGAATTTCTACTAAACTTTCACACACATCTCTTCAGAAAAGTTTTGTCGACGCCGATGGAGACTGCATACTTCTTGGTTACGCGTCTCTTATCTCCTTTTTTGTTGCTTTTCTCGAAAGAAGTAGATTACAAGTTGATTGAAATGGATCAACACTTATCTTTTAGTTTTTTAATTGCCATAAGAAAAAATTTCAAATTATAGTCAGTAAAGTAATCTTTTGTCAAAAGTTTTGATTTTTTTTAAGTAATAACATATTATCTGTGAATTATCCATACAAATATTTAAAATCAAAATATCGAGTAATTTAATTACATACATTAATAATTCAATAAAAAATTGTTTTCTTGATTGCACGCGTAAATTCTGTGTATAGCAATAAAGGATTTAAATACTTTATATGCTTATCACGATGTCGATCGGTCAACTCCTCCGATTACCGACATTAATTCGCAATTATTATAATCCTCGATAACATCGAGGTTTTCGTGCGCTCGATACGTTTCTCTCCCCTAAAGCATCCCCCCGTTTTTTCCGCCACTCGAACCCCGGGGACGGCGCTCACAATGGAAATGTTAAGCGAGTCGTGGATTTGCAACGCTCGTCACTCTCGTTTGGCATTGGACGAGCGGGGTTCGTGTCTGCGGACGTCAATTTGCGTCCCGACTGGAACGTCGGGGGGGGGGGGGGGGGGGGGGGGGGGGGGGGGGGGGGGGGGGATCGAGGGGGTTGATCTCGCCTTCTTTTCCTTCCTGCAGCCTCCAAATAGAGCCTCTCTCTATCTACTTTGCCCCGTCTAGTTGTGCAGATATTCTATGCGCGTGTGTGATAGCAGCAGTCGACGACCGTGGTGTTTGAAATCAAAACACACCCCAGAGGCTGTCCGTCGATTATTATCGTTTCCACGCACCGCTCGCGATCATGACAATCGCTCGAGCGACTTTTGACGGCACGCCTAATTCGGTACTCAAACCTCGACCCCCGTCGGAACTTCGAGTTAAAAGCGATGTACACGGGCTACCTCCCGAGAACGTTTTGACGTTTTCATTTCTATGCGACTGTTTCATCTGTCTTATGTAATTTATATTTAATTTTCATTCATTCACGCTGGTAAGCGTTTGCATAATTGTATGAATAAAAAACATTTTGTCTCTTTATTCTTCCAATAAAAATGTAATAATTATTACCTTCTGTGTTAACTTCTTTATTAACTTTTATTTTTAATTAATCGAAAGCTTTCATCTTTGTATCGATTGTTAAATTAATCGAATTGATGATGTTAAAAAAAATTTACTAATCATAAATAAGTAAAATAAAAAAATATATTCAATCATTTTTTAAATTTATGCCATAAGAAATAATAATAATGATGACATATTATTAAAACTTTTCTATGTTTCTGTTATTATGTTTTTAAAAATTATATATGGATATTTCTATTCATCAGTTCAATTATAATTCTTTTTCTCAAATTATTAAATAAATCAACCACAAGAAGAGATGGCCGTCGCAGATGAGCCAACAAGAAGAAATTACGTAATTTCGTCAGAAAAGCGGTGGGAGCTTTCTCTCCTTGTTAGTTTCTCCTTCGTGATTTTCTGTATTGCGGATTCAACTCCCTCGGAAAAATAATCTTTTTCTTCTCATTTCTTTCATGTCTCTTTCTCGCACCCTTTCTCTCTTTTCTCGACGTCCGCTGCGGATGTCAAAATATGACAGCTCTCTCGAGTCACCACTTTCGCGACAAGAGTTACGTCACAAGGGGTTGCCGCAACCGATCATTAAAGTAAGGGTGCGGTTGTGACTTTTGTTACATAGAAATACTTAAATTCAATATCTGGTGAATTCGTTGTTAGTAAAATTAATATACAGATCTTTTATAAATGTATCAACTGTGATATTTTTTAGTTAAAAGCTAATGTTTGTCTTAAATAATTTATTATATTGTGGAATAACATTTACATAAATCATAAAATTTTTGTTTTTTTTAATCTTGAAAGTATATACAGTATATACAGTTGAAAGATTGTTCAAAGATTTATATTTGACATACATATATTAAAAGAATAGATTGTTTATGAAAACATAATTTCAAATTGATTATCTATTGCGAGTCATGATACAAAATGTTATTTTCCTGTATAAATTCAAATATGAAGGAGGATTGATAATCACTGGCGCGCTTCGCTAAGCTGACGGAAGCGGTAAATGGTTCGCAACCAACCCCCTCGACGAGACGCTAATTCATATTCATAGATGTAGCGTTTAGCATTACGCCGTTAAATTCTCCGGAGAGTTGGTTAAGAGACAGAGTGGCTAATATTTCTATTCGTATTTCCGCTCGTTGAGAAAGTGATAAGGGTTTCCTTCCATTTTTTTTTTATAAATCAATCTTTTTGTTTATAATGGGAAATCGAAAAACTTCAATCAAATCAAATTCAATTGTTATTAATAGTTAACAATATTTATTAACTTTAATAATTAGGTGTGTTGATGATAATAAATTTTTGTATAACACAAAGAATATATTTAGAACAAAACTCATGGGTTTAAAGAATTAAAAAAATATATTGCTTATTATAAAACATCATTTAAAAAAAATTATAACAATAAAATATTTTTAATTTTATTTTAAAATAAAACAGAAAGAATTTTAATTTGATATAATTTCTACGTTGTGTAGCTTAAAGTAAAAAAGTTCTTCTAGATAAATTGGTATTTAATTACGATCAGAATTATGATTCCAACGAAATCTTTTATAAGTACAAAATCATATATGAAGATTTCCATTTCATAATTTATTTTAATAATAAATGTTAGACTGTGCTATCTTAGTTTTAGTCTAAAAAGTATATTTAAGAACAGTTATTATCAAATGATTCCTGAGCTATTTCAAAATTTTAATATTTTTTATTCTAGTCAAAACAATTCGGACTTATAAAAAGACAAAAATGAGGGAAAGATTGACAGGGAGAGAAGTGTAGTCTTATTGTTTGTTATTTAAGATTAAAACATAAAAATAAACTTTGACTTGCGTTATTTCGTTTAATTTAAATTAAATGTATACATACATATGATTCTTATTTATTCTTATTTTTACATATTGAAACTCACGTA
>NW_017259336.1:2825596-2827429 GCF_001594045.1 Atta colombica | reverse complement strand
TATAATAAACGTTAAAATATATATATGTAATTTATGAAAAGAAAGTAAACTTAAAACAATACTTTCGTCTATTGATTTTTTATTTCTTTTATTTTCATATTAAAAATAAATTAGCAATTTGTTAAATTAATTGATCATGTATGTATCTGTTACAGTATGGAATAATTTTCTCCGTAATTCATTAACATGTTCATATACAATACAATATAAAAAGAAGAAAATATATATATATACCATTGTTGAATAATTGCAAACACAATTTTTTTAATAAATACAAATGATACAATTAGTATAAAAATTAAATATACCTTATTATTACTACAAGAATAATGTCAGTATATATCATTCACATAGGTCCTCCAGATTTTGATTTTACATTCGATTTGCGAAAATGATGATAATTCGGGAGTACTTTCAGTAGAAAATCCAACTGTCCAATTTGAGGCTGAAATAAATTATAATAAAGTAGAAAAATCATATTTAAAATTTTAAACTAACAGTATAAAAATAATAATATATAATAATTACATATGGCTTGTCATTCATTTCTCTACGTTGACATTGACTTCCATATACTATTGTATTTTCTGATATTGTTTCTTGTTCTGTCAAAGAACATGCAGCTCCAATAACACATCCGTTAGTTAATTCAATTTCTCGACTAACTTGAGCTTTTGGCAAAATAATATTTATATATATATTAAATGAATCATAAACAGGTTTATAAATAATTAATAATGGTATTATGTTATTTTTAACGATTCTTATTTCCCAATTTTGACTTAAAATAAATATAATAATCTTACACGTGAGATTTAATTATTACAATTACATTTGTTAGCATATATTGAAAAGTAATTGCTACAGGTATGTACCTTTTGCTTCTAAGATGTTGTTATCGCCAACTTTATATGATTCACAAACACAATCAGTTTCAAAAACATTATAGTTTCCTATTATTTGCACTGGTACAGTTACAGGTTCTGGAGCATCTGGTGGCAATCTATTGAGTGATATTAAATTAGTAACTAATACCACTGCATATATTGCAAATGATACAAGTATATTAAGCTTGCCTGTTGGTTATAGTTGCCATCTCTTCAATTATATTGCCTTCTCCTATAATGATTGGACCAGCTTCTGCTAGAATACATGCTCTAGGATGGATTATAGTTTTTGCACCAATGGAAATATCTCCTTTTAGAATACTCTCCTCGCACACTACTGCACCAGGTGCAATTTTTAAGCTACACAAATAGTATTATAAACATAATATACAATTTATTCAAAAAGATATCATAGAAACATCTAATAATTTTGTTTTCTATTCTTTAATTAATTATTATAAATCAAAACAGTCATGTTTATGTTAAAAGATATTAAATTTTATATCGTATAAACATTGGTTATAACTTGAATACATATATATTTACATATATTATTGTAAATATGTATAATCAGATTAGAGACAGACTTAACCTTATCAACCTAACCTCAAAATACGTGACTTTTATTATAACATAAAGCAACCTTTATTAGATATTAAAATTATAATAAGAAGATTGTGTAATGTCATATTTCGATCATTATTAAACTTACTTGGCGCGGCGATAAGTAGAAGAATTGTTAGAACTCATTTTCCCATTCATTTAATCGATGACAGTTCCTTGCTACAGACAGAGTGCAGATTACTGCAGATTACTACAAGTCGATTTATCGAAGACTTCTCTCGATAGTGTTGTACAAAAAAATTTTTAATTTCCTTTAAAAATATGCTTTTGAAAGAACTGTATTAAAAGAATTTTTGAATAAAATTGTTCATATATATATATA
>NW_017259336.1:2823328-2825451 GCF_001594045.1 Atta colombica | reverse complement strand
TATATAAATCCAATATGTTGAATTAAATAAATTTAATAAAAATAAAACATATGAGAATAATATAATATATTTAAATGATTATACATATTTTGTATTTTTTTAGATTGAAAAAAATTTGCTCCTTTTTGATAATATATGTAAATTTATACTTAAATTATTATTACACAGGCTTGCAAAAATAAGACTTTGGAAAGTCCATTGAGATGTAAGAGTAGATTTCGGACGTAATTTTTTGCGTTGAATCCGAATTTATTAGCTAAATTAACGGCTATCCTCACGTTTCAAAATTATCGTAATCTAAAGATTTCAAGAAAGCTTTTTTACTTATTTAGGTTTGGAATATCTCAAAATCCTGACATGCTAGACAAATTCTGTAGCCAGATTCGGATTCGCAGCGCAAAAAGTTATGTCGGAAATTACTCCTACATCCCAGTGGACCAAATCTCGCAGGTCTGTGTTATTGTTATATTTAAATTTATTTTGAAATTATTAAAAAATAGTACCACTGTCAAATCAAATGATAGTAATTATAAATTATTATTATATCTTAAATTATTAAAAGAATAAAACTATAAATATTCATATACATATCAATATTAGGTATAACAGCTACTAGATAAAGTAAAAATAATTTTTTAATACTATAATATTTTAATTCTGATGACAATAAAAAAGATGACAATAAAATTCTTTTTAAATTATTTTTAATTAAAGATAACAAATAAATTTTTTAAAGTCATCAAATTTTCTATATTTCTTAAACACTATTGAACACGAAAAAGGCAGTTATTAAATTTTACAATAAAAATGATGTCTAAAGCTCATCTATTCACTGGTATAATATAAAAACAAAGTACTTGAGCAATATTATAACGCTATCATAAATAAATCTTAATTAAAAATAAATTTAAAATATTTGTAAGATTAAATATATATGATTTTAATACGTTAATCACATCTTGTTAAAATCTTGATTTATATTTATTAAGATGTACATGAGTAAAATAGTTTATTGTTATAATATAATAAAAATTAAAGGATCCCTACAATGAGAACGTTATAATGTGCAAATATCGTTTGTATTCATTTAAGCTATACTTTAAGGATACGAGAGAAAAAGGAAATTTCGCGATTGTGATTGCGCAACAAAAGGGATAATGTATTCACACATAAGAAACACATGAATACCTTCGTTTAGATATTTAACATAACTCTATATTATCCGTCAACTTTTATATATATATATTTATTATATATATTTTTTATATATTATATATTATAAAATTTAACTCCAAATTGCGATAATAACGTCTAATTGCAACGTGCGTGCGCGTGTACGTGTTGCGCCTTATTGTATGCATGTGTGTATAATATGTGTGTATTATGTGTCTTGTGTGTGTGTGTGTGTGTGTGTGTGTGTGTGTGTGTATAAATTCGCATATGTGTCTTTCTGTGGATGTGTACATGTGTATGCGTGTTGCTCTCGAGTAAAGGGGATAGAGATGTGAGCGAAGAAGGGTCGTAGATGGTATGCATTTTGCACTCGCGCGTAACGTGACTGTGTACGTGTTCTACAATTAAACGAATCCTACGCACTTACTCGTTAATCGGCAGAATAATATGCATTTCTCTTAATTTTTCGCTATAAGTATATGCAACCGTCCGAAAGCGTGTCAGTCGGCGCACCGTGACGGATTTGCCGTCGCTCTCGTCGATCCCTTCTCGATTGCGTTCGATTCTTTCGGATGCATATTGAAACTTTTGTCTGCATGCTGTTTACATAAACGAGCTTATTCTAATCTCGTTAATAGAGAAATAATTAACTTTTTTTACTAATTAATTTCGACGATGGTAACGAAATTGATTCAGATAAGAACGTTTACGATTAATTTTGTCGTATTTGATATATAAAGTTGTATAAATCAAACTATAATTCTGTATTTTAAAGAAACAAAATAGATTTATATAAATAACGGTAAATATATTTAATATGAAATTACTGATTTTACAAAGTAAGCTTAATTGATAAAAGAATTTATATTCTTGTTTTTAAATATTATCATTAATTCATTAAACGTTTAAAAAAAGATGTAAATAAATAAAGCTATCTTTTTTTTATAATA
>NW_017259336.1:2819410-2823228 GCF_001594045.1 Atta colombica | reverse complement strand
TATATATATACATATATTTGTCATTTTTAGACAGTAAGCAAAAAATTTATATATAAAATAAAATTGACCTAGAATATGCATCCGAAAGTTATTTCTTCCTCGACTACTTATCGTACAATTAGAATTGCGCAATTCTGATTTTATTTTATCTTAAAACTATTTTAAAATATTTTATTTTTGTAACAAATAGATATTCTCGAAGAGAATAAAAAAACAATCATGCTCACTCGTATTAAGTTAAAAATTTTACAATAATTTCAAATCTTAAGTAAGATAAAATTATCAGTTGAAAGCAAAAGCAATTTATTTATTCATTCTTTGCTGTTCTGGCAATGATTTTGAAATTTAACAATTTTTTAGACAATTTGAAAATACAAGAAATAGACATATAACATATAACAAAAATTGAAAGATTATAAAGTATTCAAAAAATTAAAATATATACAAAAGACTCAACTATTCGAGAATTTAAGGATTAAATTGATCTAAAAATTCAAACAATTTTAAAAAGGAAAAATTAAGCACTCAAAATCTGATAAAATCGAGATATATGTTTCAAGCAAAAAAAGTTAAATCTTAAAAATTAGCATTCTCTACTGTTTGCAAAGTTTGACAGATGAATGAAATATCGATAATCTATTAAGTTATCGTATTGATGAGCAATTCTAATGTTATATTATCATAAATATTATCATATTGAATATTATCAGATGGTTGTATGTAAAATTCGCTTTAACATTAACAAATTATTAAAAATCCATTTTAACGATGAAATCACTGTATAAATTGTCATTTAAGTTGTCATTTAAGATTGAATAATTGTCCCAACGCGAGAAATTAATACTCATGTTATCTAATATCGAAAGAATAAAAATATATAAATACGCAATAAAAATCGAGCTGTATATATGTATGTACATGTAAAGCTAATAACAATACACTCTTAACACTTTCGCGACCACTACTTTTTAACTGTAAATTAATATAACTTTAATATCGATATATTTAACTTATTAAAATTCGCAATTGTATTTATATTATGTTTTTTAATGTAAAATTATGCTACTCGATATAAATATACAAATTAAATGTTCGCCTATAAAAAATCTTTATAACTTCGAGCATTATGCATTATTTCGTGTTTTTAGTTTTTGAGAAGAATATGATAATGAGTTATAAATAAATAATATTTCTGTGGAGACCCTAAACAGTATAAATTATTTTACTTACATAATATAAAGGGGCCGACATACAAAGGAGATGTTGCATAAATAGTAATTATATGCATAATTATATAAAAATAAAACATGTCCGAAATATTTACGTGTGGAAATTAGATTTTATTCATTTATATTAAACTTTATAAATACAAATAATAATAATAATAATAATAGAGCGTTATAAAAAATTTCTATAACGTCTGGTAATTAAAAACGGTCTGTCAGACCCCGCTTATACCGTTTAGGGTTTACATAAGTAGCTGCAATATTTATATAGTTTATTTTAAAGAAATTCATTATAGAATGAAACAACTAGTATTCGCACGTCATCGCTATAAGTAACTTTCAAATTAAAGAAATGCTGTAATTCCACATACGTATCTCATATTATTCTCTATCGATATTACCATCCATACAACTTTTTAAAGGATTTAATATTGCATTACATACAACGAGAGTTAAAGATACTTATAATAAAATTACAATGTAGCGTATACAAATATTTTTATTATTTCAGCCTGCTCTTCGCGACGTAATGTTATTTATAGCAAAAAAGTAATGGCGTACGAATACTTTTTAATCGATTCGGCACCAAACGACGTAATTTTCATCTAAAAATATGCGAGCGGTCGCGAAAGTGTTGACGAACAACGGTGAGCCGTTTAATAAAATCCATCTCGATCTTCATCTTGATCTTCGATCAACGATCGACGATAGCGAGGAAAGCCGGTGACGGTGCGTATATAATGTAAACGCCTCGTGAGGGTATCTCAGCGCGCGACAACAGGCTATTGTGTCATATTTTTTTTTCATCTTTTTTATCCATAAGAAGTACGGGTTTACGTATAAAGAGAGACGCGTCATACAAGTGCCGTATAGTACCAAAAATGTTTTTAATGCGCGCGCATAATGCAGTCGGTTAGCTCTATTTACGCCTGCATCCGTGAAAGTCGCATCCGCGCATATCGATTCGTATAACGTTTTTCTCTCTCGCTCTCACTTTCATTCTCTCTCTCTCTCTCTCTCTCTCTCTCTCTCTCTCTTTCACTCCCTTTCTTTTTTCTCTCGGTCTGCCTCTGCGTGTGTATGTATATAAGTATGTATGTATGTATATGTATGGATTCGTGAGCGTGTTACGTGTCACCGTTATCCATGAGATCTGGCCGGGTTGGTCCACGGACGAAATCATTATCCATAACGCCCGTTATTCTCGTCAATCGTACGAGGACTGTCGAATCTCGGTTGTTCCACCGAAATATACTCTCATATATATATTTATATATATAGTGTTTATATATAATTATTTATTTATATATTCATATATTTATTTATTTATTTATATGTGTATTTATGCTATAAAGTAGCTCAGAACTATACTCGAATCACTACTCGAACTCGCGGCGGCGACAAAACGCGTAACCGCAGCCGATGTTTTGCGTTTAAGTCAATTGTACGTAGAAAGAAACGTTTATTCGCCAAATATTCTTACTAATAAGTTGAAAAAAAATTTCGCCTATCGAATGGATAATATAATACGTATTAATATGACAATCTGATTAAAAAGAGCAAACTCCACGTCGTATCTTTAAATAGAATATGCCGTAATACGTACTCGCTATATACTTATATCCTTGCTTAATCAACATTTGAACATTTAGCGAACAAATCGTTCCTTTACAAGCTGCGCGAGAAGTAAAAGAAGCTCCAATTGTTTCACAGTTATTCGTATGTACATGTCGATTCACAATAACGACGATCGATATATCAGCTCTTCAATTTCCGTTGTTTTTCTATTTCGATATTTCCAGCCATAACTGGTCTTAAACTTTTATTCTTTCTATTTTAATCTGTTCCTAAGTTTCTTTCCTTTTTACTTATAACAATCTCCGTTAAACTTCTTAATTTCCTAGCATTTATCAACCCCGTATAATCATCACATATTCTTTATCACTAATAATTACGTCATTAACGATCGATATACAGGTGCGGTAATTAACAGGGGCAAGGCAGAATCGAAAGATGACTCGAGTGAATGTTCGCGGAGAAAACTCTAAAGAGGATGGAGACATCCCCGTCGTCGTCATTATCGTGTTTAATTAACACTTAACTCCGGCGCGGTTTCACGGTTCCTCGTCCTCTGCAATATAAGCTCTACTCTTCGTCGATGCTATTCGCTGAATTCGCCCGTCCATTGTATTCTCATGTTTGACGGTGCAATAATATCGGTCTCTCTATGTCGCACGAGCGGCCAACCGAGATTCATTTCTCATGAAACATCAGACCTCGATTATAGTATTATCGCGTCATCCTCGGATCATCCCGGCAAGACTCGGTAATCACCGTTCTCCTCTCCCCCCTCTCCACCCTCCACTATTTTTTTTTTAGTTAATACAATATATACTTTATGTATGTATCGTAACAACCGATATCTCTCGCCAATCAGCACTCACACACTCGCGCTCATCGTTTTTCGCTCACACACGCACATTCTCACGCCTCTCGCTCTCGTTCCCTTCGCACGCGCGCGTTCGCGATTTTTTTTCTCTCGATCTATATAATATAATCTTATAACGACACGCGTATGTGTATACACATCTA
>NW_017259336.1:2818922-2819310 GCF_001594045.1 Atta colombica | reverse complement strand
ATTTATATATATATTTCTTCTGTATATATATTTATGTTGCTTTTTATGTATACTTTATATATAACAATGTTTTTTTTAATGTTTATTTAAGGCCCAATACGTTCATTATGAAGGAAATAATCTGCAACAGAAAGGAGACGAATATACGGTTAAATAACGCTTGTACCTGGTTTGCTCCCTGTCGTAAGCACCGTATGAATCTATGAATATAGAACTATTCAGTCGATTGTGTATAATGTTCCTAACGTCATCATCATCGTTATCGTCATCGTCGTCGTCGAAGAATGCATGTGTTATAATCGCAGTTCACCGAACGCTAGTAGATGATCTACGCGTGATCGGACAAAGTGTTAATAACTTAAGTCAACCTTGTAATTTAAGATTCCTC
>NW_017259336.1:2813747-2818822 GCF_001594045.1 Atta colombica | reverse complement strand
AATTTTGAACATATTATACCATAATATGTAGTAAAAGAATGCAATAAATGAAGTATATTGCTGATTCCATGACTATAAAAAAAAATAAATAAAACAAAATTAAAATTTGGATTTGTAGCAGATGCTATTCATTTCACTAACTACTTTTTATTTTCACTTTTTATTATACATTAACAAGCTATACTTATTATTTATTATGCACTTCTTTTAACTGTGAAAGATACAATATCATCATATTTAATGTCAAAACTTAAAAATTCATTGTAAACGTTTATATAAATGCGTATTTCTTTTAACGATAAAGAGAACCGCATATATGTTTTATTTTTCATCACCTTAAAATTTACATTCGAAAGTATGTATGCTCTAAACTTGTTATTATTCGCGCAATAAATTTTCTAATTTTCCTCATTTTATTAAATAGAAAAATTCTCTAATTTAAAAATTAGATAACAAAGTTCTTCTATTTGCAATAAAATTCTCAAAGTATCTGTCAACGATTAGCGAGGCCATGTACCAGCGTTCCAATCTCGATGTGTTTTCTTCTTCGTGATTCTTCGCGTATTACTTTCCTAGATTTACCTTAAGCGTGTTTAGCTTGACGTTTCCTAGGAAGAATCATCAGAGTGAGGCAACCAATTGGGTTGTCTTTCAAGAGAGGCATCATTCGATACTTTTATCTAAGACGGTCCATCGTGACATACATTTAAAAGCCTACCGGACATTCAGTTTGATTAAGACTAATTTGTACGATAATATCATTTTCTATAATTGGCATAACAAATAAGATAATTTAACATAATTTTATTATGCAAGCAAAAAATACAAAACGTCCCAAAAAGATATCACAATCGCAAAGAATTATATTTAATTACATTTTTCTTAAAATATTTAAAATTAAATGCAAACTATTTTGTTCATTTATAAATTTTATAAAAATTAATTTTAACAGAAAATGGACTTGACATTAAAACTATAAATTAAAAATCGTAATTAAGTTTTGCAGAAAAAAATTTTAATGATAAGATAAAAAATCTTGTTATCGATATATACTTCTTTGGAACATCCTGCAGCTTGAAATCTAATCATTGATTATGAAACGTCCACACTTTCATCGACATTAAAACAAACTTATCCTGCGTACCTCTTATAGTTACGCATGCTTACGAATTATTCACAATTTTCGAATTCGAACACGTTAATACTTCGTCATTATAAACAACAAACATCTTAAAATACATATAGACGTATAGGTTTAACATAGTAATTAAAATTGAGGCAAAATCTAACGTTTATTAACAAATAAATTAGTATATATTACGGTTAATAGGATGTTATCCGGTAGACTGATCGGTTGAAATTCGAGCCACCTGATTTAGAGCAATCGGATGAAAGAGATTGTGAAGAATGAATCAGATCCAAATTAAAAATTTATATTTTCGAGAAAGTTCACAAATAATATAATATTTTTTTAACATTTAAAAGAGATTGATGCAGTAGATTGATATAAAGTTAATAAAAAATTAATTGATTGAATTGATTTTGTAAAGTTCTTCTATTAAATTCTGATTCAACTACAATCATATTTATCCGTTGTTATTATACTTTGATTTCTCATTCAGGACGTCCAATATTGTTTAAGATCTAACATTTGTAAAAGATATTTGATTTAAAGAAAATTGATATACTATAAACTATGAAAGTCAATTAACTGATAAATCATTTTTATCACTTTTTAGAGAATCAAAGATTTAAGGACGTTTCAGAAGGAGAAATAGAATCAATCTGCTTTTGAATCAGATTGTTGGTAACCGTATAAGCATATTTACAAATTATGATTTTCTAAATCATCAGTTTAAACCCTTTTAACGGCAGTATTGAGTTCTTATTTACGGTTTTCGATTCATTACGCCACAAGCAATAATTAAGTTATTAATTATGATAAACTATAACAGATATAAATTATAATCTTGTATTGTACATATAAATTATAACTTGTATTGTACAAATAACATTTATAACTAATCAAGTTTTATTATTATTATAACTGATCAAAATTTTTCACAACATATGAGTTCACAAATACGATAAATTTAACCAAGAATTTTTTATATCTTTTACACAAATACAATAAAATATTAAACAAATACAATTTACCGCAATTAAAGGGTTAAACCATGCATATTACGTATTATTATTTATTATGTCATATCCATTTGACGAGTTAAAATATTATTAAAAAATTCATACAATCGGGAGTTCATTTACATTTGTTATGTTATAAAGATTCTTTTTCTCTTCTTTGCAATTTAAACAATAAGAAAAATCTTATATACAATATAACGATATAAGGCTCCCGAATATTCAACATGTTGATACTCGGACAAGCGATTATGTAAAAGAAACGATATCAAGCAATTTTTATTTATGCAATGAAAAAGTATATTGATAGCTTAAAATTTAACCTTTTCGTGTACCTTTGTGTGTATATGACAATGTATTAAGAATAAATATTTTACGCGCGTATTACACATCAATTTGAAAAAATTAGAAATGCTAATTTTTAACAAAAAAAGTATTTAGATTCTTTTGTATGTTTCTTATCCCTTATATGCAATATTAATTCGTAATAAAATAAAAAAATTTTAACAAATCGTAGTGTGTAAAATGTGTGTAAAATGTATTTTTATTTATTTTATATCTCTTAATCTGCAGCATAATTTTACATAATTAAATAAATATAACATGAAATAGATACAGAAACTATAAACAGTTCTTCTATATTGTGCATCTCATTGTTGATCATCTTGAAATAATATTTAGAAATTTTATTTATCTTTTTCAGTGATTATATCATAATTTTTCAAGTACAAGCCCGCTTGTATTTTAACGATTTTATTTAAACTTAATTTTGATAAAATAAAAGACATATTCTTTTTAATATCACGCAAACTGAAAAATTATTTGCTTAAGGTTACCTCAAGGCGCTATTGATTATGTGACGACAGATTACTTATTATGTACAGTTTTAATTCATAATTTACCCTTAAAAGCATAATAATTTCGTAATCCTGAAGTCTGCAAAATAGACAATAAACTGAGACATCTATCCTAACTGAGATACGTCACGTAGAAGTGTAAAATAATTTCTAAATTAATACATAATTCCTAAAGTAGCACATTTCTCAGCTGTCAAAAATCGCTGCGTTATTTCAGAAATTATTTTGTTTGTATATTAACATATTTTACAGGATTACGAAATAGTTTTGTTTTTAAGAGACTATTAAGAAATAACGCTGTATATGTACATAACAATTATCTAATGTTATACAACTAATATGACGCCACGAGAGAACCAGCTTTAAAATCAACAAAATTTATGCGACTATTATCACTGATTATTAAAAATAATTTTATCTCACATATGTAAAACATATAACATATAAAAGAACTCGATAAAAAATTGTTCATGCATGAATATACACACACATACACACACACACACACACACACACACACACACCCACCCACACCCACACACACACACACACACACACACACACACACACCTATATAGGTATACATATATTCTTTATTTACAATAACATGAAAAATTTTTTACCGGGAATACATTCGTAAATCTTCATTTAGATTTTAAAACATATTTTTATAGTTTCATATATTTAAAAAATCTTCATAACAGTAATTTATAATTATCAATATCAATTTTATATTTCTAATCATTAGTTTTAAAATTATTAAAATTTTTATTTTGTGCGTTAAATTTATCACTTTTATGTATTTCATCGAACGAAATAAAGTGAAATAATTTAAAATTATTTTAAAGAAATTTCTAATTTAATCATTCTAAAAACTATAGTTGCATTTTCTCATTTGATATACTGATATTTAAATGCTATTTATTTATTTATTTAATACAAGAATCGCATTCATTATATTCATTAGTTGAGAACTATAAAACCACATTTAATGCTAGATGTAAGAGGTGATTACAACTTAAATCGCGGAATCCGGATAAGCATTCTGACATCGTTCCTCACTTCTCCGAGTACCTGTGCTTAATAAATCGTCTTAAAAATAGTTGTCTTAATAGAGTTAAAAGCACGAATCTCCGATCCGCAGACTCGAAGCTAATGTAATGTAAACGATTGCCATAATTCGCATTGCTTCTGTCCCTTTGTTCTCGATACAAGCAATAACCTTTTTCATTTCGCGACGAAACGGACCGTCGACACGATCGATCGATTTGTTGACACTCATGTTACCTCGTCTTTCATCATCGAGATCGTTCTCATCCGAGCCGGCTCGCGGATTCTTCCTAGAAAGCGTCGCCACTTCCGGTTCCCCGGGCCATGAGATCGTCGAGTATCTCTCTTCCGGGACGGTCGGACTCACCTTGACCGAGCAAGGTCTGAGACGCTATTCGCGCTCCTGTCTGCTCGGCAGCGCCGGGACGACGTTCCGCGCCGTGTCGCTCGTTCAGCTATCGACACTGAAGAGCTCCTTGTGGAGGGCCGGGAACTCGAGGTGCGGTTGCGACCGCTTGAACTTCGCCAGCGCGTCCATGTGCAGCAGTGAGATCTCCCGTAGCTGCGGTATCTTCGCGAGAATTGCGTCGCATACGGTCACATCGCCCTTAATCGGCGTCACATGGTTCCGATCTAGTTCTGACCTTAACGCTCTGATCACCGCCTGCGACAGCCTATTGATGTCTCCCAGGCATTTCAGTCCCGGTCGATCTGTGTAAAGTATTATAAGTCAGTCAACTATTGCATGTTTGAATAATAATGAAGGTAAAAATATGAAATTCTTTTTCTCTTGTTAATCTCTTTTTTAATCCATAGAATTCAACTTTATAGACGTTTCATCGGAAAAAATGCTATATAAGTAATATAAGTCAGAAATTTTTATAAATTATCTGGGAGTAAACACAATTTTCTTTCAGTCTGAATATAACAAATAATAAATTAATAACTACTGAGTAAAATGTAAAGAAATGATAAATATTGATAAAATAAAGTATACAATGAACTATATATATATATATATATATA
>NW_017259336.1:2808430-2813626 GCF_001594045.1 Atta colombica | reverse complement strand
AATTATATAAAAAATTTTTTTTAATCTTTATATAAATAATATTATATATATTATATATATTTAATCTTTATATATTTCAGAATTTTTAGAATAGTTTTATAATTTTATAATTTTTTAAAAAAATTTATCAGATCTTTTTTATACTAAATCTTAAAATATTTCAGAATTCACATATATTAAAAATTCTGAAAAAAAATAAAAACATTCTGAGTATTTTTGAAATGTATTCCAATTATTATTTGTCATCACACTTTGTCATTAAAATAACATCTTTAACATCATGCAGCAACTTATTTCTTGGAATAAGTTATCGTTAGTTCATGTTCAACGGATGTTAAGACATAAAGCGCGTACATTGAAACATTAGAATTTTAAACTTATAATAATACGTCGAAAGAAAAGATTGGTTGCTGCAACAATTTAAATAGTAAAATATGGCATAGCATTTTTAATCGGCTGTAACAACCAGTTTTTGGTTGTAGCAGCAAATTTTTAGTTATGTCAGCCTATCGAAATCATATTGACATTGCTGCTACTGAATTTTACTATCTTAAATCTTTAAATTGTTGCAGCAACCAATCTTTTCTTTCAGTGTATGTATGCAAACTTTTTTTCATTACAATTTCAGTAAATTTTATCTAGAACATTTGTGAAACACTGTATGTTCGTGCTACTCACCAGGGCTAAGTAGAACAGCCGCGCTATAGAGCGCCAATTCGGTTTCAGTGAGTTTTAGTTCGGCAATGCTTCTGGCCAACTCGAATACGCAGGAAACAAGCTTCATTTCCGCCGTATCCGTCGTATAAAACGCCTCCTGCGGTAGCAAGGTGTCACCGTATAGGACGCAGTTTTGCTGGAGATCGAGGTACCTGCTCATTCGTAGCACAGCCAACTCGAAGGAACCTATTACATTTCAGTAGGATATTAGGATAGATATTTCAACTATTCATTTTTTATTTATCTAAATCCTTTAAAAACTGACGGATATTGTCTTCATTATTCTAGTGTAACAAGAGATGATTACGAATTCAAATATGGCAACTATATATCTATTAATTTATATATCTATTAATTTATTAAGCGATTTAGTCTCATTGTACTATTAAGTCATAATATCAAATTATACCTAATTTCAATTATTTCTAATCATTTCTATCGTCACTGTTCCTATTCAACATGTCGTTAATTGAAACAATAAAGTTATAACTTATAATACTTTAACTTGAAAAAATATATTTAACTAAAATTTAACTAAAAAAAATTTTAGTTTATTACATTTACTAACAAAAAGTACATACATAGTTTATTAATTACTAACAAAAGTTAATATGATTGTTGTTTATAAAATAATCAAAGAAATTGATTGATTTATATTTTGACATACATTAAAAATAATAAAATGTTATTTTTTAAACTCAAGAGAATGCCATTGCCATTGCTCTTTAGATATTTAACAATGTGAGACTTTTCTCTTGAAAAGTTTTTCCATGATTTTGAAAAAAATAATTATTTTGAGAAAAATAGTTTTAAAAAAATCACAAGGTTCTTTTATTTAAAAAAAGAAAGATAGAAAATATCTTTTAACAATAGACCATTCATACTAATGTTTTTATATTTTATATTTTTTATACATTAAATTTTCAAAAAACAAATTTTCGATTCTTTCTGCTTCAATGAGACTAATCTCTTAACGCTTGAAGAAAACTACAGTAACAAATCTTCTAAAATTTTTTAATTTTTCCAATAATAAAATAGATAAAACATTAGATTTGTCCAATAAGTAATTAGAAAAAGAATAAAATTATTAGTGACCGCGTGAAGTATGTATGTATAATGCAGTTGCTTACCTGTTCCACTTAAGAATTAAAAATAGAATAATTAATCTTGAGATTAAATTCTTAAATTTGTGCTCAAATCACGCGCAAGAGCATGCAAAAGAGCAATATAGTTTTATCGCTGATAAACGAGAAATGGTGCTTATGCCGATGCAGTTACATACCGGCCTTTAATAAAACAATCTGGTCGTCCTGCGAGAGCTTCATGAATCCAGGGACCATTTTGGCAAATTCGATGATCTGCTGGATAACGGTGGTCAACTTTTGGGCGCACTCCAACCAGAGCTGCTCATGTGCCATGTTCTTGTAGTAGATCATTCTGGTAATGTCGGTGGGCTTCCGGAAGGATTCCTGGATTTGTTCCGTCGACACCAGGCATGTCCTTGCGTGCGCGTCCGCTATCGTTTTCGAGAGAAGCTCGCTGATTTGTGCCGGATCTGCGAAAGTTCGACGAATTTTCCGCTCGTAAAGTTCCTTTCATAATACACATGGTTAAAAAATAATAGCGAAATAAAAAAGATAAGAGAGTTTATCCGGTAAGCCAAAAAAATTTTTAATCAATCTCAAGCACAGCAAATGTACAATTGTACGATTCATATTAATCTTTCATTACAATAATCTTTATAGACTTATCTCATAAATTGTTTTTTTTTTAATTATTGAAGAATTATATTTTTATATTTATATAGGAATTTTATTTTTATTAAAATATTTACAAAAGGATCTTAAGTAGAGATACAATAATAGAAATAATTTAAACAGAATAATTTATTGAGTAGATTGTTTGTTACAAAGAGACAGATAGTTCATGCAGAAGATGTGTTTGTATGCATTCGAATGTTGTGCATATATTTATATATGCTAGATATTGATTAATGATTAAAATTAGAAATAATATAAGTATTTATACATATATACAAATATACATTTATAGAATGTCTCCTAATTATGATACAGCGCTCATATGTAGAGTGGACTAAATTGAGTCAAAAACCTGTACCATTATACAATTTTTACAACAATTAACGAGATATTAATTTCTAAAGGTTGTCGAATAAGCAAGTAAAATTGACGTATAAGATATTTTTCAAAGTTCTTTATAAAATATCTCAAACATATTTCTTAATGATAATTTAAAATTGTGTCGATTTTATATATATATTCTGCTCATTGAATAATTTAAAAAAATTGTGAAAATTAGAGGACATCCAATGTGTGTGTATATTATGTATACTATATACATACATACATACATATATAGGTATATAATAAAATACTTAAGAAAAAATCTTGTATAGTTAACGCAAGAAATATATTTTGTTTTCAAAGAAATATAATTACATTATATACATATATATTTTTATAATGGACTAAAATTTCTTTAAACAAGAAATACAGATAAAAAACAAACATAAAAAGGGTTAGATAAATTTTATGTACAATCGTGTGAAACATAAAATTACTAAAAGCAGAAATGTTTAGAATTTCGTGAAAAAAAATTTCTAGAGTTTATAAACTATTTACGTATAACATCGTACAGAAAAAATAAAAAATGAATCGACATACAAAGATTAATAAATGCTAGATTCTACAATTTTGTAGGAAATGCAATTGTGAAAAAGATAAAGCGTGGAGAAATATATTTTACATAATAATTAAATATAAAGTAAATTAACCATTTAAAATAACATGCAAACATTCAACTTTCGAGATGAAATTTTAGAGGGCCAACATTTTACCAACATTTATAATCAAATACAACTAAAACGTTTATAATAATTTTATCGCGTCAGGAAGTACATAACGTCATATCTTGTAACATAAAAGAGCAAGTAATTTCTATTTTTGAATAACTCTTTATGAATTTTTCATGAGGCTGGACTAGTTTTCACGTTGATTAATGAATTTCGTTGGTAAATCATCTCAAGATTTCATATTATAACATAATAGTTTCACCTCATCATTATCTTAAATTATTTTAAGATATGGTATAATCTTTTTAATCATTATAATTTATTTATTTAAAAAAAATACATATATATTTATTTAAAATATATACATGTACAAATATACATATATATTCATGTAAGTCTAATACTAAAAATTTTATAAAATGTAAATTACGAAGACGTAAAACAAAATATTATCAAAAATATAAAAATTTCATACGTTGCTCTATTATTATGTTTGAATATCTATGTAAAATTTGAACACAATTTTCTTATTGATTTAAATTATTTTATTTAATTTTTTTGTTAGTCTTGATTCTTATATATATAAAATTTTGTAATATTTATTTGCAAATTTAAGAAGAAAGTAACACTAAAAATTAAATCAAATTTTAAATATATATTGATCAAGCAATCATAAATATTCGTGCAAAAGTTTATTTAATTTCTCTTATTTGATTAAAAATTATTGATTTAATTGTAAAGAAATATGGTCATTTTGCTATAAACCATAAATAAAACCATTATAAGTCAAACTATTTTGTTTTTTGCAATTGATTTTATAACATATTCATATTCATATTTGGGTTAATATCATTCACATTTTTTTGAATGATAGTGGCTTATTTTTGCCAAAGATAAATATATATAACAGAACATCCTTAAAGAGATTGATTAAAATAAATTTCACTGAACTTTCATAATTAAATTTCATCGCGACGTATTTCTCTACAAACTTTTGTTGGTCCTCTGGAATTACTCTGCATGGGATCAAGCGAGTGAGTTGGGATGAGGGCATGCAAAGGGACACAAACGTAACCTCACATCTCATCGCATGGGACATACTGGGCAGACTCGGCACTTCGTCATCTTCAGATGGATTGCTGACCCTCTGCTGCTGTCCACTAAGGAAGGTCGTCGAGTCAACCATCGTGTACGAGCCATGGCCCAGGCCGGCGAGCTCGACGGTGGTTTCCTGTTTCACGGCGACGATTCCGCCGCCGCTCAGGGAGCCGCTGCCACCGCCACCGCCTCCGCTCCCGGCAGTCCCGCTGGCGGCCGCGGCAGAACCGCCGCCACCGCTACTATTACCATTACCGCTACCAGTACCGCCACCACCATTACCACCACCACCACTACCGCCGCCACCGCCTCCTCCTCCGCCACCCCCTGCGCCGTTCCCAGTCGTCGAGGCGGAGAGAGACTTCCCTGATGTGCCGAAAAGTCAAAGTTCACGAGGGCTTGAATTGGTCTCGAGGGTTGAATCGCGAATAGGTCTAAATATTTCAGTTCTGTGAATGAGTTCTATAGGACCTTATCTCACTATGGCCTAGACAAACTGGACACGTATGTGTACCTCTTGTTTCCTTTTCCAAAATATAATATAAAAAAACGTCTTTTTTCTTTTTATT